>NW_027518431.1:667192-967192 GCF_051622035.1 Arctopsyche grandis
GCTTTCCTCACAATACCTAACCTAACCTAACCTAACCATCACCGAAGTCAGAGAATTCAACATTGCCAAAATATCCACAAAAAGTTCATACCCCACCAAACCTCACCCATCTGAACCTAACCATCACCAAAATCGAATAAATGGACATTGCCAAAATATCCACAAAACGTGCTTATCTCACTAAACCTTATTCAACCTAACCTTACAATCACCGAAAATAGAGAATTCGACATTGCCAAAATATCCACAAAAAGTTCTTATCCTACCAAACCTCACCCATCTGAACCTAACCATCACCGAAATCAAAGAATTGGACATTAATAAAATATCCACAAAACGTGCTTACCTCACAATACCTAACCCAACCTAACCTAACTATCACCGAAGTCAGAGAATTCGACATTGCCAAAATATCCACAAAAAGTTCTTATCCTACCAAACCTCACCCATCTGAACCTAACCATCCCCGAAACAAAGAATTGGACATTAATAAAATATCCACAAAACGTGCTTACCTCACAATACCTAACCCAACCTAACCTTACTATCACCGAAGTCAGAGAATTCGACATTGCCAAAATATCCACAAAAAGTTCTTATCCTACCAAACCTCACCCATCTGAACCTAACCATCCCCGAAACAAAGAATTGGACATTAATAAAATATCCACAAAACGTGCTTACCTCACAATACCTAACCCAACCTAACCTAACTATCACCGAAGTCAGAGAATTCGACATTGCCAAAATATCCACAAAAAGTTCTTATCCTACCAAACCTCACCCATCTGAACCTAACCATCACCGAAATCAAAGAATTCGACATTGCCAAAATATCCAGAAAACGTGCTTACCTCACAATACCTAACCCAACCTAACCTAACTATCACCGAAGTCAGAGAATTCGACATTGCCAAAATATCCACAAATAGTTCTTATCCTACCAAACCTCACCCATCTGAACCTAACAATCACCGAAACAATGAATTGGACATTAATAAAATATCCACAAAACGTGCTTACCTCACAATACCTAACCCAACCTAACCTAACTATCACCAAAGTTAGAGAATTCGACATTGCCAAAATATCCACAAAAAGTTCTTATCCTACCAAACCTCACCCATCTGAACCTAACCATCACCGAAATCAAAGAATTCGACATTGCCAAAATATCCACAAAACGTGCTTTCCTCACAATACCTAACCTAACCTAACCTAACCATCACCGAAGTCAGAGAATTCAACATTGCCAAAATATCCACAAAAAGTTCATACCCCACCAAACCTCACCCATCTGAACCTAACCATCACCAAAATCGAATAAATGGACATTGCCAAAATATCCACAAAACGTTCTTTTCTCACTATACCTTATCCAACCTAACCTAACCATCACCGAAAATATAGAATTCGACATTGCCAAAATATCCACAAAAAGTTCTTATCCTACCAAACCTCACCCATCTGAACCTAACCATCACCGAAATCAAAGAATTGGACATTAATAAAATATCCACAAAACGTGCTTACCTCACAATACCTAACCCAACCTAACCTAACTATCACCGAAGTCAGAGAATTCGACATTGCCAAAATATCCACAAAAAGTTCTTATCCTACCAAACCTCACCCATCTGAACCTAACCATCCCCGAAACAAAGAATTGGACATTAATAAAATATCCACAAAACGTGCTTACCTCACAATACCTAACCCAACCTAACCTAACTATCACCGAAGTCAGAGAATTCGACATTGCCAATATATCCACAAAAAGTTCTTATCCTACCAAACCTCACCCATCTGAACCTAACCATCACCGAAATCAAAGAATTCGACATTGCCAAAATATCCACAAAACGTGCTTTCCTCACAATACCTAACCTAACCTAACCTAACCATCACCGAAGTCAGAGAATTCAACATTGCCAAAATATCCACAAAAAGTTCATACCCCACCAAACCTCACCCATCTGAACCTAACCATCACCAAAATCGAATAAATGGACATTGCCAAAATATCCACAAAACGTGCTTATCTCACTATACCTTATCCAACCTAACCTAACCATCACCGAAAATATAGAATTCGACATTGCCAAAATATCCACAAAAAGTTCTTATCCTACCAAACCTCACCCATCTGAACCTAACCATCACCGAAATCAAAGAATTCGACATTGCCAAAATATCCACAAAACGTGCTTACCTCACAATACCTAACCCAACCTAACCTAACTATCACCGAAGTCAGAGAATTCGACATTGCCAAAATATCCACAAATAGTTCTTATCCTACCAAACCTCACCCATCTGAACCTAACAATCACCGAGACAATGAATTGGACATTAATATAATATCCACAAAACGTGCTTACCTCACAATACCTAACCCAACCTAACCTAACTATCACCGAAGTTAGAGAATTCGACATTGCCAAAATATCCACAAAAAGTTCTTATCCTACCAAACCTCACCCATCTGAACCTAACCATCACCGAAATCAAAGAATTCGACATTGCCAAAATATCCACAAAACGTGCTTTCCTCACAATACCTAACCTAACCTAACCTAACCATCACCGAAGTCAGAGAATTCAACATTGCCAAAATATCCACAAAAATTTCATACCCCACCAAACCTCACCCATCTGAACCTAACCATCACCAAAATCGAATAAATGGACATTGCCAAAATATCCACAAAACGTGCTTATCTCACTAAACCTTATCCAACCTAACCTAACAATCACCGAAAATAGAGAATTCGACATTGCCAAAATATCCACAAAAAGTTCTTATCCTACCAAACCTCACCCATCTGAACCTAACCATCACCGAAATCAAAGAATTGGACATTAATAAAATATCCACAAAACGTGCTTACCTCACAATACCTAACCCAACCTAACCTAACTATCACCGAAGTCAGAGAATTCGACATTGCCAAAATATCCACAAAAAGTTCTTATCCTACCAAACCTCACCCATCTGAACCTAACCATCCCCGAATCAAAGAATTGGACATTAATAAAATATCCACAAAACGTGCTTACCTCACAATACCTAACCCAACCTAACCTAACTATCACCGAAGTCAGAGAATTCGACATTGCCAAAATATCCACAAAAAGTTCTTATCCTACCAAACCTCACCCATCTGAACCTAACCATCACCGAAATCAAAGAATTCAACATTGCCAAAATATCCACAAAAAGTTCATACCCCACCAAACCTCACCCATCTGAACCTAACCATCACCAAAATCGAATAAATGGACATTGCCAAAATATCCACAAAACGTGCTTATCTCACTAAACCTTATCCAACCTAACCTAACAATCACCGAAAATAGAGAATTCGACATTGCCAAAATATCCACAAAAAGTTCTTATCCTACCAAACCTCACCCATCTGAACCTAACCATCACCGAAATCAAAGAATTGGACATTAATAAAATATCCACAAAACGTGCTTACCTCACAATACCTAACCCAACCTAACCTAACTATCACCGAAGTCAGAGAATTCGACATTGCCAAAATATCCACAAAAAGTTCTTATCCTACCAAACCTCACCCATCTGAACCTAACCATCCCCGAAACAAAGAATTGGACATTAATAAAATATCCACAAAACGTGCTTACCTCACAATACCTAACCTAACCTAACCTAACCATCACCGAAGTCAGAGAATTCAACATTGCCAAAATATCCACAAAAAGTTCATACCCCACCAAACCTCACCCATCTGAACCTAACCATCACCAAAATCGAATAAATGGACATTGCCAAAATATCCACAAAACGTGCTTATCTCACTATACCTTATCCAACCTAACCTAACCATCACCGAAAATATAGAATTCGACATTGCCAAAATATCCACAAAAAGTTCTTATCCTACCAAACCTCACCCATCTGAACCTAACCATCACCGAAATCAAAGAATTCGACATTGCCAAAATATCCACAAAACGTGCTTACCTCACAATACTTAACCTAACCTAACCTAACCTAACCTAACCTAACCTAACCTTACCTATCCTAACCATCACCGAAGTCAGAGAATTCAACATTGCCAAAATATCCACAAAAAGTTCTTATCCTACCAAACCTTACCCATCTGAACCTAACCATCACCGAAATCAAAGAAATGGACATTGCGAAAATATCCACAAAACGTCCTTACCACACAATACCTAACCCAACCTAACCTAACCATCACCGAAGTCAGAGAATTCAACATTGCCAAAATATCCACAAAAAGTTCTTCCCCCTCCAAACCTCACCCACCTGAACCTAACCATCACCGAAATCGAATAAATGGACATTAATAAAATATCCACAAAACGTGCTTACCTCACAATACCTAACCCAACCTAACCTAACTATCACCGAAGTCAGAGAATTCGACATTGCCAAAATATCCACAAAAAGTTCTTATCCTACCAAACCTCACCCATCTGAACCTAACCATCACCGAAATCAAAGAATTCGACATTGCCAAAATATCCACAAAACGTGCTTTCCTCACAATACCTAACATAACCTAACCTAACCATCACCGAAGTCAGAGAATTCGACATTGCCAAAATATCCACAAAAAGTTCTTATCCTACAAAACTCACCCATCTGAACCTAACCATCACCGAAATCAAAGAATTGGACATTGATTCATAATCCACAAAACGTTTTTACCTCACAATACCTAACCCAACCTAACCTAACTATCACCGAAGTCAGAGAATTCATTATTGCCAAAATATCCACAAAAAGTTCATACCCCACCAAACTTCACCCATCTGAACCTAACAATCACCAATATCAAAGAATTTGACATTGCAAAAATATCCACAAAACGTGCTTACCTCACAATACCTAACCCAACCTAACCTTACCATCACCGAAGTCAGAGAATTCGACATTGCCAAAATATCCACAAAAAGTTCTTATCCTACCAAACCTTACCCATCTGAACCTAACCATCACCGAAATCAAAGAAATGGACATTGCGAAAATATCCACAAAACGTCCTTACCACACAATACCTAACCCAACCTTACCTAACCATCACCGAAGTCAGAGAATTCGACATTGCCAAAATATTCACAAAAAGTTCTTATCCTACAAAACTCACCCATCTGAACCTAACCATCACCGAAATCAAAGAATTGGACATTGATTCATAATCCACAAAACGTTTTTACCTCACAATACCTAACCCAACCTAACCTAACTATCACCGAAGTCAGAGAATTCATTATTGCCAAAATATCCACAAAAAGTTCATACCCCACCAAACCTCACCCATCTGAACCTAACCATCACCAAAATCGAATAAATGGACATTGCCAAAATATCCACAAAACGTGCTTATCTCACTATACCTTATCCAACCTAACCTAACCATCACCGAAAATAGAGAATTCGACATTGCCAAAATATCCACAAAAAGTTCTTATCCTACCAAACCTCACCCATCTGAACCTAACCATCACCGAAATCAAAGAATTGGACATTAATAAAATATCCACAAAACGTGCTTACCTCACAATACCTAACCCAACCTAACCTAACCATCACCGAAGTCAGAGAATTCGACATTGCCAAAATATCCACAAAAAGTTCTTATCCTACCAAACTTCACCCATCTGAACCTAACAATCACCAATATCAAAGAATTGGACATTGCAAAAATATCCACAAAACGTGCTTACCTCACAATACCTAACCCAACCTAACCTAACCATCACCGAAGTCAGAGAATTCGACATTGCCAAAATATCCACAAAAAGTTCTTATCCTACCAAACCTTACCCATCTGAACCTAACCATCACCGAAATCAAAGAAATGGACATTGCAAAAATATCCACAAAACGTCCTTACCACACAATACCTAACCCAACCTTACCTAACCATCACCGAAGTCAGAGAATTCGACATTGCCAAAATATCCACAAAAAGTTCTCATCATACCAAACCTCAGCCATCTGAACCTAACCATCACCGAAATCAAAGAATTGGACATTGATTAATAATCCACAAAACGTTTTTACCTCACAATACCTAACCCAACCTAACCTAACCATCACCGAAGTCAGAGAATTCGACATTGCCAAAATATCCACAAAAAGTTCTTATCATACCAAACCTCACCCATCTGAACCTAACCATCACCGAAATCAAAGAATTGGACATTAATAAAATATCCACAAAACGTGCTTACCTCACAATACCTAACCCAACCAAACCTAACCATCACCGAAGTAAGAGAATTCGACATTGCCAAAATATCCACAAAAAGTTCTTATCCTACCAAACCTCACCCATCTGAACCTAACCATCACCGAAATCAAAGAATTGGACATTAATAAAATATCCACAAAACGTGCTTACCTCACAATACCTAGCCCAACCTAACCTTACTATCACCGAAGTCAGAGAATTCGACATTGCCAAAATATCCACAAAAAGTTCTTATCCTACCAAACCTCACCCATCTGAACCTAACCATCACCGAAATCAAAGAAATGGACATTGCGAAAATATCCACAAAACGTCCTTACCACACAATACCTATTCCAACCTTACCTAACCATCACCGAAGTCAGAGAATTCGACATTGCCAAAATATCCACAAAAAGTTCTTATCCTACAAAACTCACCCATCTGAACCTAACCATCACCGAAATCAAAGAATTGGACATTGATTCATAATCCACAAAACGTTTTTACCTCACAATACCTAACCCAACCTAACCTAACTATAACCGAAGTCAGAGAATTCATTATTGCCAAAATATCCACAAAAAGTTCATACCCCACCAAACCTCACCCATCTGAACCTAACCATCACCAAAATCGAATAAATGGACATTGCCAAAATATCCACTAAACGTGCTTATCTCACTATACCTTATCCAACCTAACCTAACCATCACCGAAAATAGAGAATTCGACATTGCCAAAATATCCACAAAAAGTTCTTATCCTACCAAACCTCACCCATCTGAACCTAACCATCACCGAAATCAAAGAATTGGACATTAATAAAATATCCACAAAACGTGCTTACCTCACAATACCTAACCCAACCTAACCTTACTATCACCGAAGTCAGAGAATTCGACATTGCCAAAATATCCACAAAAAGTTCTTATCCTACCAAACCTCACCCATCTGAACCTAACTATCACCGAAATCAAAGAATTAAACATAGCGAAAATATCCACAAAACGTGCTTACCTCACAATACCTAACCCAACCTAACCTAACCATCACCGAAGTCAGAGAATTCGACATTGCCAAAATATCCACAAAAAGTTCTTATCCTACCAAACCTCACCCATCTGAACCTAACCATCACCGAAATCAAAGAATTAAACATAGCAAAAATACCTACAAAACGTGCTTACCTCACAATACCTAACCTAACCTAACCTAACCATCACCGAAGTCAGAGAATTCAACATTGCCAAATTATCCACAAAAAGTTCATACCCCACCAAACCTCACCCATCTGAACCTAACCATCACCGAAATCGAAGAAATGGACATCGCCAAAATATCCACAAAACGTGCTTACCTCACTATACCTTATCCAACCTAACCTAACCATCACCAAAGTAAGAGAATTCGACATTGCCAAAATATCCACAAAAAGTTCTCATCCTACCAAACCTCACCCATCTGAACCTAACCATCACCGAAATCAAAGAATTCGACATTGCCAAAATATCCACAAAACGTGCTTTCCTCACAATACCTAACCTAACCTAACCTAACCATCACCGAAGTCAGAGAATTCAACATTGCCAAATTATCCACAAAAAGTTCATACCCCACCAAACCTCACCCATCTGAACCTAACCATCACCAAAATCGAATAAATGGACATTGCCAAAATATCCACAAAACGTGCTTATCTCACTAAACCTTATCCAACCTAACCTAACCATCACCGAAAATAGAGAATTCGACATTGCCAAAATATCCACAAAAAGTTCTTATCCTACCAAACCTCACCCATCTGAACCTAACCATCACCGAAACAAAGAATTGGACATTAATAAAATATCCACAAAACGTGCTTACCTCACAATACCTAACCCAACCTAACCTAACTATCACCGAAGTCAGAGAATTCGACATTGCCAAAATATCCACAAAAAGTTCTTATCCTACCAAACCTCACCCATCTGAACCTAACCATCACCGAAATCAAAGAATTCGACATTGCCAAAATATCCACAAAACGTGCTTTCCTCACAATACCTAACCTAACCTAACCTAACCATCACCGAAGTCAGAGAATTCAACATTGCCAAAATATCCACAAAAAGTTCATACCCCACCAAACCTCACCCATCTGAACCTAACCATCACCAAAATCGAATAAATGGACATTGCCAAAATATCCACAAAACGTGCTTATCTCACTATACCTTATCCAACCTAACCTATCCATCACCGAAAATATAGAATTCGACATTGCCAAAATATCCACAAAAAGTTCTTATCCTACCAAACCTCACCCATCTGAACCTTACCATCACTGAAATCAAAGAATTCGACATTGCCAAAATATCCACAAAACGTGCTTACCTCACAATACCTAACCTAACCTAACCTAACCTAACCTAACCTAACCTAACCTAACCTAACCTAACCATCACCGAAGTCAGAGAATTCAACATTGCCAAAATATCCACAAAAAGTTCTTATCCTACCAAACCTTACCCATCTGAACCTAACCATCACCGAAATCAAAGAAATGGACATTGCGAAAATATCCACAAAACGTCCTTACCACACAATACCTAACCCAACCTAACCTAACCATCACCGAAGTCAGAGAATTTAACATTGCCAAAATATCCACAAAAAGTTCATACCCCACTAAACCTCACCCATCTGAACCTAACCATCACCGAAATCGAATAAATGGACATTAATAAAATATCCACAAAACGTGCTTACCTCACAATACCTAACCCAACCTAACCTAACTATCACCGAAGTCAGAGAATTCGACATTGCCAAAATATCCACAAAAAGTTCTTATCCTACCAAACCTCACCCATCTGAACCTAATCATCACCGAAATCAAAGAATTCGACATTGCCAAAATATCCACAAAACGTGCTTTCCTCACAATACCTAACCTTACCTAACCTAACCATCACCGAAGTCAGAGAATTCGACATTGCCAAAATATCCACAAAAAGTTCTTATCCTACAAAACTCACCCATCTGAACCTAACCGTCACCGAAATCAAAGAATTGGACATTGATTCATAATCCACAAAACGTTTTTACCTCACAATACCTAACCCAACCTAACCTAACTATCACCGAAGTCAGAGAATTCATTATTGCCAAAATATCCACAAAAAGTTCATACCCCACCAAACTTCACCCATCTGAACCTAACAATCACCAATATCAAAGAATTTGACATTGCAAAAATATCCACAAAACGTGCTTACCTCACAATACTTAACCCAACCTAACCTTACCATCACCGAAGTCAGAGAATTCGACATTGCCAAAATATCCACAAAAAGTTCTTATCCTACCAAACCTTACCCATCTGAACCTAACCATCACCGAAATCAAAGAATTCGACATTGCCAAAATATCCACAAAACGTGCTTACCTCACAATACCTAACCTAACCTAACCTAACCTTCACCGAAGTCAGAGAATTCAACATTGCCAAAATATCCACAAAAAGTTCATACCCCACAAAACCTCACCCATCTGAACCTAACCATCACCAAAATCGAATAAATGGACATTGCCAAAATATCCACAAAACGTGCTTACCTCACAATACCTAACCCAACCTAACCTAACCATCACCGAAGTCGGAGAATTCGACATTGCCAAAATATCCACAAAAAGTTCTTATCCTACCAAACCTCTCCCATCTGAACCTAACCATCACCGAAATCATAGAATTAAACATAGCAAAAATATCCACAAAACGTGCTTACCTCACAATACCTAACCTAACCTAACCTAACCATCACTGAATTCAGAAAATTCGACATTGCCAAAATATCCACAAAAAGTTCTTATCCTACCAAACCTCACCCATCTGAACCTAACCATCACCGAAATCATAGAATTAAACATAGCAAAAATATCCAAAAAACGTGCTTACCTCACAATACCTAACCTAACCTAACCTAACCATCACTGAATTCAGAAAATTCGACATTGCCAAAATATCCACAAAAAGTTCTTATCCTACCAAACCTCACCCATCTGAACCTAACCATCACCGAAATCAAAGAATTCGACATTAATAAAATATCCACAAAACGTGCTTACCTCACAATACCTAACCCAACCTAACCTTACTATCACCGAAGTCAGAGAATTCGACATTGCCAAATATCCACAAAAAGTTCTTATCCTACCAAACCTCACCCATCTGAACCTAACCATCACCGAAATCAAAGAATTAAACATAGCGAAAATATCCACAAAACGTGCTTACCTCACAATACCTAACCCAACCTAACCTAACCATCACCGAAGTCAGAGAATTCAACATTGCCAAATTATCCACAAAAAGTTCATACCCCACCAAACCTCACCCATCTGAACCTAACCATCACCGAAATCGAAGAAATGGACATCGCCAAAATATCCACAAAACGTGCTTACCTCACTATACCTTATCCAACCTAACCTAATCATCACCGAAGTAAGAAAATTCGACATTGCCAAAATATCCACAAAAAGTTCTCATCCTACCAAACCTCACCCATCTGAACCTAACCATCACCGAAATCAAAGAATTCGACATTGCCAAAATATCCACAAAACGTGCTTTCCTCACAATACCTAACCTAACCTAACCTAACCATCACCGAAGTCAGAGAATTCAACATTGCCAAAATATCCACAAAAAGTTCATACCCCACCAAACCTCACCCATCTGAACCTAACCATCACCAAAATCGAATAAATGGACATTGCCAAAATATCCAAAAAACGTGCTTATCTCACTAAACCTTATCCAACCTAACCTAACCATCACCGAAAATAGAGAATTCGACATTGCCAAAATATCCACAAAAAGTTCTTATCCTACCAAACCTCACCCATCTGAACCTAACCATCACCGAAATCAAAGAATTGGACATTAATAAAATATCCACAAAACGTGCTTACCTCACAATACCTAACCCAACCTAACCTAACTATCACCGAAGTTAGAGAATTCGACATTGCCAAAATATCCACAAAAAGTTCTTATCCTACCAAACCTCACCCATCTGAACCTAACCATCACCGAAATCAAAGAATTCGACATTGCCAAAATATCCACAAAACGTGCTTTCCTCACAATACCTAACCTCACCTAACCTAACCATCACCGAAGTCAGAGAATTCAACATTGCCAAAATATCCACAAAAAGTTCATACCCCACCAAACCTCACCCATCTGAACCTAACCATCACCAAAATCGAATAAATGGACATTGCCAAAATATCCACAAAACGTTCTTTTCTCACTATACCTTATCCAACCTAACCTAACCATCACCGAAAATATAGAATTCGACATTGCCAAAATATCCACAAAAAGTTCTTATCCTACCAAACCTCACCCATCTGAACCTAACCATCACCGAAATCAAAGAATTCGACATTGCCAAAATATCCACAAAACGTGCTTTCCTCACAATACCTAACCTAACCTAACCTAACCATCACCGAAGTCAGAGAATTCAACATTGCCAAAATATCCACAAAAAGTTCATACCCCACCAAACCTCACCCATCTGAACCTAACCATCACCAAAATCGAATAAATGGACATTGCCAAAATATCCACAAAACGTGCTTATCTCACTAAACCTTATTCAACCTAACCTTACAATCACCGAAAATAGAGAATTCGACATTGCCAAAATATCCACAAAAAGTTCTTATCCTACCAAACCTCACCCATCTGAACCTAACCATCACCGAAATCAAAGAATTGGACATTAATAAAATATCCACAAAACGTGCTTACCTCACAATACCTAAGCCAACCTAACCTAACTATCACCGAAGTCAGAGAATTCGACATTGCCAAAATATCCACAAAAAGTTCTTATCCTACCAAACCTCACCCATCTGAACCTAACCATCCCCGAAACAAAGAATTGGACATTAATAAAATATCCACAAAACGTGCTTACCTCACAATACCTAACCCAACCTAACCTAACTATCACCGAAGTCAGAGAATTCGACATTGCCAAAATATCCACAAAAAGTTCTTATCCTACCAAACCTCACCCATCTGAACCTAACCATCCCCGAAACAAAGAATTGGACATTAATAAAATATCCACAAAACGTGCTTACCTCACAATACCTAACCCAACCTAACCTAACTATCACCGAAGTCAGAGAATTCGACATTGCCAAAATATCCACAAAAAGTTCTTATCCTACCAAACCTCACCCATCTGAACCTAACCATCACCGAAATCAAAGAATTCGACATTGCCAAAATATCCACAAAACGTGCTTACCTCACAATACCTAACCCAACCTAACCTAACTATCACCGAAGTCAGAGAATTCGACATTGCCAAAATATCCACAAATAGTTCTTATCCTACCAAACCTCACCCATCTGAACCTAACAATCACCGAAACAATGAATTGGACATTAATAAAATATCCACAAAACGTGCTTACCTCACAATACCTAACCCAACCTAACCTAACTATCACCGAAGTTAGAGAATTCGACATTGCCAAAATATCCACAAAAAGTTCTTATCCTACCAAACCTCACCCATCTGAACCTAACCATCACCGAAATCAAAGAATTCGACATTGCCAAAATATCCACAAAACGTGCTTTCCTCACAATACCTAACCTAACCTAACCTAACCATCACCGAAGTCAGAGAATTCAACATTGCCAAAATATCCACAAAAAGTTCATACCCCACCAAACCTCACCCATCTGAACCTAACCATCACCAAAATCGAATAAATGGACATTGCCAAAATATCCACAAAACGTTCTTTTCTCACTATACCTTATCCAACCTAACATAACCATCACCGAAAATATAGAATTTGACATTGCCAAAATATCCACAAAAAGTTCTTATCCTACCAAACCTCACCCATCTGAACCTAACCATCACCGAAATCAAAGAATTCGACATTGCCAAAATATCCACAAAACGTGCTTTCCTCACAATACCTAACCTAACCTAACCTAACCATCACCGAAGTCAGAGAATTCAACATTGCCAAAATATCCACAAAAAGTTCATACCCCACCAAACCTCACCCATCTGAACCTAACCATCACCAAAATCGAATAAATGGACATTGCCAAAATATCCACAAAACGTGCTTATCTCACTAAACCTTATCCAACCTAACCTAACAATCACCGAAAATAGAGAATTCGACATTGCCAAAATATCCACAAAAAGTTCTTATCCTACCAAACCTCACCCATCTGAACCTAACCATCACCGAAATCAAAGAATTGGACATTAATAAAATATCCACAAAACGTGCTTACCTCACAATACCTAACCCAACCTAACCTAACTATCACCGAAGTCAGAGAATTCGACATTGCCAAAATATCCACAAAAAGTTCTTATCCTACCAAACCTCACCCATCTGAACCTAACCATCATCGAAACAAAGAATTGGACATTAATAAAATATCCACAAAACGTGCTTACCTCACAATACCTAACCCAACCTAACCTAACTATCACCGAAGTCAGAGAATTCGACATTGCCAAAATATCCACAAAAAGTTCTTATCCTACCAAACCTCACCCATCTGAACCTAACCATCACCGAAATCAAAGAATTCGACATTGCCAAAATATCCACAAAACGTGCTTTCCTCACAATACCTAACCTAACCTAACCTAACCATCACCGAAGTCAGAGAATTCAACATTGCCAAAATATCCACAAAAAGTTCATACCCCACCAAACCTCACCCATCTGAACCTAACCATCACCAAAATCGAATAAATGGACATTGCCAAAATATCCACAAAACGTGCTTATCTCACTATACCTTATCCAACCTAACCTAACCATCACCGAAAATATAGAATTCGACATTGCCAAAATATCCACAAAAAGTTCTTATCCTACCAAACCTCACCCATCTGAACCTAACCATCACCGAAATCAAAGAATTCGACATTGCCAAAATATCCACAAAACGTGCTTACCTCACAATACCTAACCCAACCTAACCTAACTATCACCGAAGTCAGAGAATTCGACATTGCCAAAATATCCACAAATAGTTCTTATCCTACCAAACCTCACCCATCTGAACCTAACAATCACCGAAACAATGAATTGGACATTAATATAATATCCACAAAACGTGCTTACCTCACAATACCTAACCCAACCTAACCTAACTATCACCGAAGTTAGAGAATTCGACATTGCCAAAATATCCACAAAAAGTTCTTATCCTACCAAACCTCACCCATCTGAACCTAACCATCACCGAAATCAAAGAATTCGACATTGCCAAAATATCCACAAAACGTGCTTTCCTCACAATACCTAACCTAACCTAACCTAACCATCACCGAAGTCAGAGAATTCAACATTGCCAAAATATCCACAAAAAGTTCATACCCCACCAAACCTCACCCATCTGAACCTAACCATCACCAAAATCGAATAAATGGACATTGCCAAAATATCCACAAAACGTTCTTTTCTCACTATACCTTATCCAACCTAACCTAACCATCACCGAAAATATAGAATTCGACATTGCCAAAATATCCACAAAAAGTTCTTATCCTACCAAACCTCACCCATCTGAACCTAACCATCACCGAAATCAAAGAATTCGACATTGCCAAAATATCCACAAAACGTGCTTTCCTCACAATACCTAACCTAACCTAACCTAACCATCACCGAAGTCAGAGAATTCAACATTGCCAAAATATCCACAAAAAGTTCATACCCCACCAAACCTCACCCATCTGAACCTAACCATCACCAAAATCGAATAAATGGACATTGCCAAAATATCCACAAAACGTGCTTATCTCACTAAACCTTATCCAACCTAACCTAACAATCACCGAAAATAGAGAATTCGACATTGCCAAAATATCCACAAAAAGTTCTTATCCTACCAAACCTCACCCATCTGAACCTAACCATCACCGAAATCAAAGAATTGGACATTAATAAAATATCCACAAAACGTGCTTACCTCACAATACCTAACCCAACCTAACCTAACTATCACCGAAGTCAGAGAATTCGACATTGCCAAAATATCCACAAAAAGTTCTTATCCTACCAAACCTCACCCATCTGAACCTAACCATCCCCGAAACAAAGAATTGGACATTAATAAAATATCCACAAAACGTGCTTACCTCACAATACCTAACCCAACCTAACCTAACTATCACCGAAGTCAGAGAATTCGACATTGCCAAAATATCCACAAAAAGTTCTTATCCTACCAAACCTCACCCATCTGAACCTAACCATCACCGAAATCAAAGAATTCAACATTGCCAAAATATCCACAAAAAGTTCATACCCCACCAAACCTCACCCATCTGAACCTAACCATCACCAAAATCGAATAAATGGACATTGCCAAAATATCCACAAAACGTGCTTATCTCACTAAACCTTATCCAACCTAACCTAACAATCACCGAAAATAGAGAATTCGACATTGCCAAAATATCCACAAAAAGTTCTTATCCTACCAAACCTCACCCATCTGAACCTAACCATCACCGAAATCAAAGAATTGGACATTAATAAAATATCCACAAAACGTGCTTACCTCACAATACCTAACCCAACCTAACCTAACTATCACCGAAGTCAGAGAATTCGACATTGCCAAAATATCCACAAAAAGTTCTTATCCTACCAAACCTCACCCATCTGAACCTAACCATCCCCGAAACAAAGAATTGGACATTAATAAAATATCCACAAAACGTGCTTACCTCACAATACCTAACCTAACCTAACCTAACCATCACCGAAGTCAGAGAATTCAACATTGCCAAAATATCCACAAAAAGTTCATACCCCACCAAACCTCACCCATCTGAACCTAACCATCACCAAAATCGAATAAATGGACATTGCCAAAATATCCACAAAACGTGCTTATCTCACTATACCTTATCCAACCTAACCTAACCATCACCGAAAATATAGAATTCGACATTGCCAAAATATCCACAAAAAGGTCTTATCCTACCAAACCTCACCCATCTGAACCTAACCATCACCGAAATCAAAGAATTCGACATTGCCAAAATATCCACAAAACGTGCTTACCTCACAATACCTAACCTAACCTAACCTAACCTTACCTAACCTAACCTAACCTTACCTATCCTAACCATCACCGAAGTCAGAGAATTCAACATTGCCAAAATATCCACAAAAAGTTCTTATCCTACCAAACCTTACCCATCTGAACCTAACCATCACCGAAATCAAAGAAATGGACATTGCGAAAATATCCACAAAACGTCCTTACCACACAATACCTAACCCAACCTAACCTAACCATCACCGAAGTCAGAGAATTCAACATTGCCAAAATATCCACAAAAAGTTCATACCCCACCAAACCTCACCCACCTGAACCTAACCATCACCGAAATCGAATAAATGGACATTAATAAAATATCCACAAAACGTGCTTACCTCACAATACCTAACCCAACCTAACCTAACTATCACCGAAGTCAGAGAATTCGACATTGCCAAAATATCCACAAAAAGTTCTTATCCTACCAAACCTCACCCATCTGAACCTAACCATCACCGAAATCAAAGAATTCGACATTGCCAAAATATCCACAAAACGTGCTTTCCTCACAATACCTAACCTAACCTAACCTAACCATCACCGAAGTCAGAGAATTCGACATTGCCAAAATATCCACAAAAAGTTCTTATCCTACAAAACTCACCCATCTGAACCTAACCATCACCGAAATCAAAGAATTGGACATTGATTCATAATCCACAAAACGTTTTTACCTCACAATACCTAACCCAACCTAACCTAACTATCACCGAAGTCAGAGAATTCATTATTGCCAAAATATCCACAAAAAGTTCATACCCCACCAAACTTCACCCATCTGAACCTAACAATCACCAATATCAAAGAATTTGACATTGCAAAAATATCCACAAAACGTGCTTACCTCACAATACCTAACCCAACCTAACCTTACCATCACCGAAGTCAGAGAATTCGACATTGCCAAAATATCCACAAAAAGTTCTTATCCTACCAAACCTTACCCATCTGAACCTAACCATCACCGAAATCAAAGAAATGGACATTGCGAAAATATCCACAAAACGTCCTTACCACACAATACCTAACCCAACCTTACCTAACCATCACCGAAGTCAGAGAATTCGACATTGCCAAAATATTCACAAAAAGTTCTTATCCTACAAAACTCACCCATCTGAACCTAACCATCACCGAAATCAAAGAATTGGACATTGATTCATAATCCACAAAACGTTTTTACCTCACAATACCTAACCCAACCTAACCTAACTATCACCGAAGTCAGAGAATTCATTATTGCCAAAATATCCACAAAAAGTTCATACCCCACCAAACCTCACCCATCTGAACCTAACCATCACCAAAATCGAATAAATGGACATTGCCAAAATATCCACAAAACGTGCTTATCTCACTATACCTTATCCAACCTAACCTAACCATCACCGAAAATAGAGAATTCGACATTGCCAAAATATCCACAAAAAGTTCTTATCCTACCAAACCTCACCCATCTGAACCTAACCATCACCGAAATCAAAGAATTGGACATTAATAAAATATCCACAAAACGTGCTTACCTCACAATACCTAACCCAACCTAACCTAACCATCACCGAAGTCAGAGAATTCGACATTGCCAAAATATCCACAAAAAGTTCTTATCCTACCAAACTTCACCCATCTGAACCTAACAATCACCAATATCAAAGAATTGGACATTGCAAAAATATCCACAAAACGTGCTTACCTCACAATACCTAACCCAACCTAACCTAACCATCACCGAAGTCAGAGAATTCGACATTGCCAAAATATCCACAAAAAGTTCTTATCCTACCAAACCTTACCCATCTGAACCTAACCATCACCGAAATCAAAGAAATGGACATTGCGAAAATATCCACAAAACGTCCTTACCACACAATACCTAACCCAACCTTACCTAACCATCACCGAAGTCAGAGAATTCGACATTGCCAAAATATCCACAAAAAGTTCTCATCATACCAAACCTCAGCCATCTGAACCTAACCATCACCGAAATCAAAGAATTGGACATTGATTAATAATCCACAAAACGTTTTTACCTCACAATACCTAACCCAACCTAACCTAACCATCACCGAAGTCAGAGAATTCGACATTGCCAAAATATCCACAAAAAGTTCTTATCATACCAAACCTCACCCATCTGAACCTAACCATCACCGAAATCAAAGAATTGGACATTAATAAAATATCCACAAAACGTGCTTACCTCACAATACCTAACCCAACCAAACCTAACCATCACCGAAGTAAGAGAATTCGACATTGCCAAAATATCCACAAAAAGTTCTTATCCTACCAAACCTCACCCATCTGAACCTAACCATCACCGAAATCAAAGAATTGGACATTAATAAAATATCCACAAAACGTGCTTACCTCACAATACCTAGCCCAACCTAACCTTACTATCACCGAAGTCAGAGAATTCGACATTGCCAAAATATCCACAAAAAGTTCTTATCCTACCAAACCTCACCCATCTGAACCTAACCATCACCGAAATCAAAGAAATGGACATTGCGAAAATATCCACAAAACGTCCTTACCACACAATACCTATTCCAACCTTACCTAACCATCACCGAAGTCAGAGAATTCGACATTGCCAAAATATCCACAAAAAGTTCTTATCCTACAAAACTCACCCATCTCAACCTAACTATCACCGAAATCAAAGAATTGGACATTGATTCATAATCCACAAAACGTTTTTACCTCACAATACCTAACCCAACCTAACCTAACTATAACTGAAGTCAGAGAATTCATTATTGCCAAAATATCCACAAAAAGTTCATACCCCACCAAACCTCACCCATCTGAACCTAACCATCACCAAAATCGAATAAATGGACATTGCCAAAATATCCACTAAACGTGCTTATCTCACTATACCTTATCCAACCTAACCTAACCATCACCGAAAATAGAGAATTCGACATTGCCAAAATATCCACAAAAAGTTCTTATCCTACCAAACCTCACCCATCTGAACCTAACCATCACCGAAATCAAAGAATTGGACATTAATAAAATATCCACAAAACGTGCTTACCTCACAATACCTAACCCAACCTAACCTAACCATCACCGAAGTCAGAGAATTCGACATTGCCAAAATATCCACAAAAAGTTCTTATCCTACCAAACTTCACCCATCTGAACCTAACAATCACCAATATCAAAGAATTGGACATTGCAAAAATATCCACAAAACGTGCTTACCTCACAATACCTAACCCAACCTAACCTAACCATCACCGAAGTCAGAGAATTCGACATTGCCAAAATATCCACAAAAAGTTCTTATCCTACCAAACCTTACCCATCTGAACCTAACCATCACCGAAATCAAAGAAATGGACATTGCGAAAATATCCACAAAACGTCCTTACCACACAATACCTAACCCAACCTTACCTAACCATCACCGAAGTCAGAGAATTCGACATTGCCAAAATATCCACAAAAAGTTCTTATCATACCAAACCTCACCCATCTGAACCTAACCATCACCGAAATCAAAGAATTGGACATTAATAAAATATCCACAAAACGTGCTTACCTCACAATACCTAACCCAACCAAACCTAACCATCACCGAAGTAAGAGAATTCGACATTGCCAAAATATCCACAAAAAGTTCTTATCCTACCAAACCTCACCCATCTGAACCTAACCATCACCGAAATCAAAGAATTGGACATTAATAAAATATCCACAAAACGTGCTTACTTCACAATACCTAACCCAACCTAACCTAACTATCACCGAAGTCAGAGAATTCAACATTGCCAAAATATCCCCAAAAAGTTCTTATCCTACCAAACCTCACCCATCTGAACCTAACCATCACCGAAATCAAAGAATTGGACATTAATAAAATATCCACAAAACGTGCTTACCTCACAATACCTAACCCAACCAAACCTAACCATCACCGAAGTAAGAGAATTCGACATTGCCAAAATATCCACAAAAAGTTCTTATCCTACCAAACCTCACCCATCTGAACCTAACCATCACCGAAATCAAAGAATTGGACATTAATAAAATATCCACAAAACGTGCTTACCTCACAATACCTAGCCCAACCTAACCTTACTATCACCGAAGTCAGAGAATTCGACATTGCCAAAATATCCACAAAAAGTTCTTATCCTACCAAACCTCACCCATCTGAACCTAACCATCACCGAAATCAAAGAATTGGACATTGCCAAAATATCCACAAAACGTGCTTACCTCACAATACCTAACCCAACCTAACCTCACCATCACCGAAGTCAGAGAATTCGACATTGCCAAAATATCCACAAAAAGTTCTTATCCTACCAAACCTCACCCATCTGAACCTAACCATCACCGAAATCAAAGAAATGGACATTGCGAAAATATCCACAAAACGTCCTTACAACACAATACCTAACCCAACCTTACCTAACCATCACCGAAGTCAGAGAATTCGACATTGCCAAAATATCCACAAAAAGTTCTCATCATACCAAACCTCACCCATCTGAACCTAACCAGCACCGAAATCAAAGAATTGGACATTGATTAATAATCCACAAAACGTTTTTACCTCACAATACCTAACCCAACCTAACCTAACCATCACCGAAGTCAGAGAATTCGACATTGCCAAAATATCCACAAAAAGTTCTTATCATACCAAACCTCACCCATCTGAACCTAACCATCACCGAAATCAAAGAATTGGACATTAATAAAATATCCACAAAACGTGCTTACCTCACAATACCTAACCCAACCAAACCTAACCATCACCGAAGTAAGAGAATTCGACATTGCCAAAATATCCACAAAAAGTTCTTATCCTACCAAACTTCACCCATCTGAACCTAACAATCACCAATATCAAAGAATTGGACATTGCAAAAACATCCACAAAACGTGCTTACCTCACAATACCTAACCCAACCTAACCTAACCATCACCGAAGTCAGAGAATTCGACATTGCCAAAATATCCACAAAAAGTTCTTATCCTACCAAACCTTACCCATCTGAACCTAACCATCACCGAAATCAAAGAAATGGACATTGCGAAAATATCCACAAAACGTCCTTACCACACAATACCTAACCCAACCTTACCTAACCATCACCGAAGTCAGAGAATTCGACATTGCCAAAATATCCACAAAAAGTTCTCATCATACCAAACCTCACCCATCTGAACCTAACCATCACCGAAATCAAAGAATTGGACATTGATTAATAATCCACAAAACGTTTTTACCTCACAATACCTAACCCAACCTAACCTAACCATCACCGAAGTCAGAGAATTCGACATTGCCAAAATATCCACAAAAAGTTCTTATCATACCAAACCTCACCCATCTGAACCTAACCATCACCGAAATCAAAGAATTGGACATTAATAAAATATCCACAAAACTAGCTTACCTCACAATACCTAACCCAACCAAACCTAACCATCACCGAAGTAAGAGAATTCGACATTGCCAAAATATCCACAAAAAGTTCTTATCCTACCAAACCTCACCCATCTGAACCTAACCATCACCGAAATCAAAGAATTGGACATTAATAAAATATCCACAAAACGTGCTTACTTCACAATACCTAACCCAACCTAACCTAACTATCACCGAAGCCAGAGAATTCAACATTGCCAAAATATCCCCAAAAAGTTCTTATCCTACCAAACCTCACCCATCTGAACCTAACCATCACCGAAATCAAAGAATTGGACATTAATAAAATATCCACAAAACGTGCTTACCTCACAATACCTAACCCAACCAAACCTAACCATCACCGAAGTAAGAGAATTCGACATTGCCAAAATATCCACAAAAAGTTCTTATCCTACCAAACCTCACCCATCTGAACCTAACCATCACCGAAATCAAAGAATTGGACATTAATAAAATATCCACAAAACGTGCTTACCTCACAATACCTAGCCCAACCTAACCTTACTATCACCGAAGTCAGAGAATTCGACATTGCCAAAATATCCACAAAAAGTTCTTATCCTACCAAACCTCACCCATCTGAACCTAACCATCACCGAAATCAAAGAATTGGACATTGCCAAAATATCCACAAAACGTGCTTACCTCACAATACCTAACCCAACCTAACCTCACCATCACCGAAGTCAGAGAATTCGACATTGCCAAAATATCCACAAAAAGTTCTTATCCTACCAAACCTCACCCATCTGAACCTAACCATCACCGAAATCAAAGAAATGGACATTGCGAAAATATCCACAAAACGTCCTTACCACACAATACCTAACCCAACCTTACCTAACCATCACCGAAGTCAGAGAATTCGACATTGCCAAAATATCCACAAAAAGTTCTTATCATACCAAACCTCACCCATCTGAACCTAACCATCACCGAAATCAAAGAATTGGACATTAATAAAATATCCACAATACGTGCTTACCTCACAATACCTAACCCAACCAAACCTAACCATCACCGAAGTAAGAGAATTCGACATTGCCAAAATATCCACAAAAAGTTCTTATCCTACCAAACCTCACCCATCTGAACCTAACCATCACCGAAATCAAAGAATTGGACATTAATAAAATATCCACAAAACGTGCTTACCTCACAATACCTAACCCAACCTAACCTAACCATCACCGAAGTCAGAGAATTCGACATTGCCAAAATATCCACAAAAAGTTCTTATCCTACCAAACTTCACCCATCTGAACCTAACAATCACCAATATCAAAGAATTGGACATTGCAAAAATATCCACAAAACGTGCTTACCTCACAATACCTAACCCAACCTAACCTAACCATCACCGAAGTCAGAGAATTCGACATTGCCAAAATATCCACAAAAAGTTCTTATCCTACCAAACCTTACCCATCTGAACCTAACCATCACCGAAATCAAAGAAATGGACATTGCGAAAATATCCACAAAACGTCCTTACCACACAATACCTAACCCAACCTTACCTAACCATCACCGAAGTCAGAGAATTCGACATTGCCAAAATATCCACAAAAAGTTCTTATCATACCAAACCTCACCCATCTGAACCTAACCATCACCGAAATCAAAGAATTGGACATTAATAAAATATCCACAAAACGTGCTTACCTCACAATACCTAACCCAACCAAACCTAACCATCACCGAAGTAAGAGAATTCGACATTGCCAAAATATCCACAAAAAGTTCTTATCCTACCAAACCTCACCCATCTGAACCTAACCATCACCGAAATCAAAGAATTGAACATTAATAAAATATCCACAAAACGTGCTTACTTCACAATACCTAACCCAACCTAACCTAACTATCACCGAAGTCAGAGAATTCAACATTGCCAAAATATCCCCAAAAAGTTCTTATCCTACCAAACCTCACCCATCTGAACCTAACCATCACCGAAATCAAAGAATTGGACATTAATAAAATATCCACAAAACGTGCTTACCTCACAATACCTAACCCAACCAAACCTAACCATCACCGAAGTAAGAGAATTCGACATTGCCAAAATATCCACAAAAAGTTCTTATCCTACCAAACCTCACCCATCTGAACCTAACCATCACCGAAATCAAAGAATTGGACATTAATAAAATATCCACAAAACGTGCTTACCTCACAATACCTAGCCCAACCTAACCTTACTATCACCGAAGTCAGAGAATTCGACATTGCCAAAATATCCACAAAAAGTTCTTATCCTACCAAACCTCACCCATCTGAACCTAACCATCACCGAAATCAAAGAATTGGACATTGCCAAAATATCCACAAAACGTGCTTACCTCACAATACCTAACCCAACCTAACCTCACCATCACCGAAGTCAGAGAATTCGACATTGCCAAAATATCCACAAAAAGTTCTCATCATACCAAACCTCACCCATCTGAACCTAACCAGCACCGAAATCAAAGAATTGGACATTGATTAATAATCCACAAAACGTTTTTACCTCACAATACCTAACCCAACCTAACCTAACCATCACCGAAGTCAGAGAATTCGACATTGCCAAAATATCCACAAAAAGTTCTTATCATACCAAACCTCACCCATCTGAACCTAACCATCACCGAAATCAAAGAATTGGACATTAATAAAATATCCACAAAACGTGCTTACCTCACAATACCTAACCCAACCAAACCTAACCATCACCGAAGTAAGAGAATTCGACATTGCCAAAATATCCACAAAAAGTTCTTATCCTACCAAACTTCACCCATCTGAACCTAACAATCACCAATATCAAAGAATTGGACATTGCAAAAACATCCACAAAACGTGCTTACCTCACAATACCTAACCCAACCTAACCTAACCATCACCGAAGTCAGAGAATTCGACATTGCCAAAATATCCACAAAAAGTTCTTATCCTACCAAACCTTACCCATCTGAACCTAACCATCACCGAAATCAAAGAAATGGACATTGCGAAAATATCCACAAAACGTCCTTACCACACAATACCTAACCCAACCTTACCTAACCATCACCGAAGTCAGAGAATTCGACATTGCCAAAATATCCACAAAAAGTTCTCATCATACCAAACCTCACCCATCTGAACCTAACCATCACCGAAATCAAAGAATTGGACATTGATTAATAATCCACAAAACGTTTTTACCTCACAATACCTAACCCAACCTAACCTAACCATCACCGAAGTCAGAGAATTCGACATTGCCAAAATATCCACAAAAAGTTCTTATCATACCAAACCTCACCCATCTGAACCTAACCATCACCGAAATCAAAGAATTGGACATTAATAAAATATCCACAAAACTAGCTTACCTCACAATACCTAACCCAACCAAACCTAACCATCACCGAAGTAAGAGAATTCGACATTGCCAAAATATCCACAAAAAGTTCTTATCCTACCAAACCTCACCCATCTGAACCTAACCATCACCGAAATCAAAGAATTGGACATTAATAAAATATCCACAAAACGTGCTTACTTCACAATACCTAACCCAACCTAACCTAACTATCACCGAAGCCAGAGAATTCAACATTGCCAAAATATCCCCAAAAAGTTCTTATCCTACCAAACCTCACCCATCTGAACCTAACCATCACCGAAATCAAAGAATTGGACATTAATAAAATATCCACAAAACGTGCTTACCTCACAATACCTAACCCAACCAAACCTAACCATCACCGAAGTAAGAGAATTCGACATTGCCAAAATATCCACAAAAAGTTCTTATCCTACCAAACCTCACCCATCTGAACCTAACCATCACCGAAATCAAAGAATTGGACATTAATAAAATATCCACAAAACGTGCTTACCTCACAATACCTAGCCCAACCTAACCTTACTATCACCGAAGTCAGAGAATTCGACATTGCCAAAATATCCACAAAAAGTTCTTATCCTACCAAACCTCACCCATCTGAACCTAACCATCACCGAAATCAAAGAATTGGACATTGCCAAAATATCCACAAAACGTGCTTACCTCACAATACCTAACCCAACCTAACCTCACCATCACCGAAGTCAGAGAATTCGACATTGCCAAAATATCCACAAAAAGTTCTTATCCTACCAAACCTCACCCATCTGAACCTAACCATCACCGAAATCAAAGAAATGGACATTGCGAAAATATCCACAAAACGTCCTTACAACACAATACCTAACCCAACCTTACCTAACCATC
This sequence comes from Arctopsyche grandis, assembly GCF_051622035.1. Taxonomy (NCBI): domain Eukaryota; kingdom Metazoa; phylum Arthropoda; class Insecta; order Trichoptera; family Hydropsychidae; genus Arctopsyche; species Arctopsyche grandis. Next base: position 693,325 of record NW_027518431.1, read on the forward strand.
ACCGAAGTCAGAGAATTCGACATTGCCAAAATATCCACAAAAAGTTCTCATCATACCAAACCTCACCCATCTGAACCTAACCAGCACCGAAATCAAAGAATTGGACATTGATTAATAATCCACAAAACGTTTTTACCTCACAATACCTAACCCAACCTAACCTAACCATCACCGAAGTCAGAGAATTCGACATTGCCAAAATATCCACAAAAAGTTCTTATCATACCAAACCTCACCCATCTGAACCTAACCATCACCGAAATCAAAGAATTGGACATTAATAAAATATCCACAAAACGTGCTTACCTCACAATACCTAACCCAACCAAACCTAACCATCACCGAAGTAAGAGAATTCGACATTGCCAAAATATCCACAAAAAGTTCTTATCCTACCAAACTTCACCCATCTGAACCTAACAATCACCAATATCAAAGAATTGGACATTGCAAAAACATCCACAAAACGTGCTTACCTCACAATACCTAACCCAACCTAACCTAACCATCACCGAAGTCAGAGAATTCGACATTGCCAAAATATCCACAAAAAGTTCTTATCCTACCAAACCTTACCCATCTGAACCTAACCATCACCGAAATCAAAGAAATGGACATTGCGAAAATATCCACAAAACGTCCTTACCACACAATACCTAACCCAACCTTACCTAACCATCACCGAAGTCAGAGAATTCGACATTGCCAAAATATCCACAAAAAGTTCTCATCATACCAAACCTCACCCATCTGAACCTAACCATCACCGAAATCAAAGAATTGGACATTGATTAATAATCCACAAAACGTTTTTACCTCACAATACCTAACCCAACCTAACCTAACCATCACCGAAGTCAGAGAATTCGACATTGCCAAAATATCCACAAAAAGTTCTTATCATACCAAACCTCACCCATCTGAACCTAACCATCACCGAAATCAAAGAATTGGACATTAATAAAATATCCACAAAACGTGCTTACCTCACAATACCTAACCGAACCAAACCTAACCATCACCGAAGTAAGAGAATTCGACATTGCCAAAATATCCACAAAAAGTTCTTATCCTACCAAACCTCACCCATCTGAACCTAACCATCACCGAAATCAAAGAATTGGACATTAATTAAATATCCACAAAACGTGCTTACCTCACAATACCTAGCCCAACCTAACCTAACTATCACCGAAGTCAGAGAATTCGACATTGCCAAAATATCCACAAAAAGTTCTTATCCTACCAAACCTCACCCATCTGAACCTAACCATCACCGAAATCAAAGAATTGGACATTGCGAAAATATCCACAAAACGTGCATACCTTACAATACCTAAACCAACCTAACCTTACCATCACCGAAGTCAGAGAATTCGACATTGCCAAAATATCCACAAAAAGTTCTTATCATACCAAACCTCACCCATCTGAACCTAACCATCACCGAAATCAAAGAAATGGACATTAATAAAATATCCACAAAACGTGCTTACCTCACAATACCTAACCCAACCTAACCTAACCATCACCGAAGTCAGAGAATTCGACATTGCCAAAATATCCACAAAAAGTTCTTATCCTACCAAACTTCACCCATCTGAACCTAACAATCACCAATATCAAAGAATTGGACATTGCAAAAACATCCACAAAACGTGCTTACCTCACAATACCTAACCCAACCTAACCTAACCATCACCGAAGTCAGAGAATTCGACATTGCCAAAATATCCACAAAAAGTTCTTATCCTACCAAACCTTACCCATCTTAACCTAACCATCACCGAAATCAAAGAAATGGACATTGCGAAAATATCCACAAAACGTCCTTACCACACAATACCTAACCCAACCTTACCTAACCATCACCGAAGTCAGAGAATTCGACATTGCCAAAATATCCACAAAAAGTTCTCATCATACCAAACCTCACCCATCTGAACCTAACCATCACCGAAATCAAAGAATTGGACATTGATTAATAATCCACATAACGTTTTTACCTCACAATACCTAACCCAACCTAACCTAACCATCACCGAAGTCAGAGAATTCGACATTGCCAAAATATCCACAAAAAGTTCTTATCATACAAAACCTCACCCATCTGAACCTAACCATCACCGAAATCAAAGAATTGGACATTAATAAAATATCCACAAAACGTGCTTACCTCACAATACCTAACCCAACCAAACCTAACCATCACCGAAGTAAGAGAATTCGACATTGCCAAAATATCCACAAAAAGTTCTTATCCTACCAAACCTCACCCATCTGAACCTAACCATCACCGAAATCAAAGAATTGGACATTAATAAAATATCCACAAAACGTGCTTACCTCACAATACCTAGCCCAACCTAACCTTACTATCACCGAAGTCAGAGAATTCGACATTGCCAAAATATCCACAAAAAGTTCTTATCCTACCAAACCTCACCCATCTGAACCTAACCATCACCGAAATCAAAGAATTGGACATTGCCAAAATATCCACAAAACGTGCTTACCTCACAATACCTAACCCAACCTAACCTCACCATCACCGAAGTCAGAGAATTCGACATTGCCAAAATATCCACAAAAAGTTCTTATCCTACCAAACCTCACCCATCTGAACCTAACCATCACCGAAATCAAAGAAATGGACATTGCGAAAATATCCACAAAACGTCCTTACCACACAATACCTAACCCAACCTTACCTAACCATCACCGAAGTCAGAGAATTCGACATTGCCAAAATATCCACAAAAAGTTCTCATCATACCAAACCTCACCCATCTGAACCTAACCATCACCGAAATCAAAGAATTGGACATTGATTAATAATCCACAAAACGTTTTTACCTCACAATACCTAACCCAACCTAACCTAACCATCACCGAAGTCAGAGAATTCGACATTGCCAAAATATCCACAAAAAGTTCTTATCATACCAAACCTCACCCATCTGAACCTAACCATCACCGAAATCAAAGAATTGGACATTAATAAAATATCCACAAAACGTGCTTACCTCACAATACCTAACCCAACCAAACCTAACCATCACCGAAGTAAGAGAATTCGACATTGCCAAAATATCCACAAAAAGTTCTTATCCTACCAAACCTCACCCATCTGAACCTAACCATCACCGAAATCAAAGAATTGGACATTAATAAAATATCCACAAAACGTGCTTACCTCACAATACCTAACCCAACCTACCCTAACTATCACCGAAGTCAGAGAATTCAACATTGCCAAAATATCCACAAAAAGTTCTTATCCTACCAAACCTCACCCATCTGAACCTAACCATCACCGAAATCAAAGAATTGGACATTAATAAAATATCCACAAAACGTGCTTACCTCACAATACCTAACCCAACCAAACCTAACCATCACCGAAGTAAGAGAATTCGACATTGCCAAAATATCCACAAAAAGTTCTTATCATACCAAACCTCACCCATCTGAACCTAACCATCACCGAAATCAAAGAATTGGACATTAATAAAATATCCACAAAACGTGCTTACCTCACAATACCTAACCCAACCAAACCTAACCATCACCGAAGTAAGAGAATTCGACATTGCCAAAATATCCACAAAAAGTTCTTATCCTACCAAACCTCACCCATCTGAACCTAACCATCACCGAAATCAAAGAATTGGACATTAATAAAATATCCACAAAACGTGCTTTCCTCACAATACCTAACCCAACCTAACCTAACTATCACCGAAGTCAGAGAATTCAACATTGCCAAAATATCCACAAAAAGTTCATACCCCACCAAACCTCACCCATCTGAACCTAACCATCACTAAAATCGAATAAATGGACATTGCCAAAATATCCACAAAACGTGCTTATCTCACTATTACTTATCCAACCTAACCTAACCATCACCGAAAATAGAGAATTCGACATTGCCAAAATATCCACAAAAAGTTCTTATCCTACCAAACCTCACCCATCTGAACCTAACCATCACCGAAATCAAAGAATTGGACATTGCCAAAATATCTACAAAACGTGCTTACCTCACAATACCTAACCCAACCTAACCTCACCATCACTGAAGTCAGAGAATTCGACATTGCCAAAATATCCACAAAAAGTTCTTATCCTACCAAACCTCACCCATCTGAACCTAACCATCACCGAAATCAAAGAATTGGACATTGCGAAAATATCCACAAAACGTGCATACCTTACAATACCTAAACCAACCTAACCTTACCATCACCGAAGTCAGAGAATTCGACATTGCCAAAATATCCACAAAAAGTTCTTATCCTACCAAACCTCACCCATCTGAATCTAACCATCACCGAAATCAAAGAATTAGACATTGCCAAAATATCCACAAAACGTGCTTACTTCACAATACCTAACCCAACCTAACCTTACCATCACTGAAGTCAGAGAATCCAACATTGCCAAAATATCCACAAAAAGTTCATACCCCACCAAACCTCACCCATCTGAACCTAACCATCACCGAAATCGAAGAAATGGACATTGCCAAAATATCCACAAAACGTGCTTACCTCACTATACTTTATCCAACCTAACCTAACCATCACCGAAGTCAGAGAATTCGACATTGCCAAAATATCCACAAAAAGTTCTTATCCTACCAAACCTCACCCATCTGAACCTAACCATCACCGAAATCAAAGAATTGGACATTGATAAATAATCCACAAAACGTTTTTACCTCACAATACCTAACCCAACCTAACCTAACCATCACCGAAGTCAGAGAATTCGACATTGCCAAAATATCCACAAAAAGTTCATACCCCACCAAACCTCACCCATCTGAACCTAACCATCACCGAAATCAAAGAATTGGACATTAATAAAATATCCACAAAACGTGCTTACCTCACAATACCTAACCCAACCAAACCTAACCATCACCGAAGTAAGAGAATTCGACATTGCCAAAATATCCACAAAAAGTTCTTATCCTACCAAACCTCACCCATCTGAACCTAACCATCACCGAAATCAAAGAATTGGACATTAATAAAATATCCACAAAACGTGCTTACCTCACAATACCTAACCCAACCTAACCTAACTATCACCGAAGTCAGAGAATTCAACATTGCCAAAATATCCACAAAAAGTTCTTATCCTACCAAACCTCACCCATCTGAACCTAACCATCACCGAAATCAAAGAATTGGACATTAATAAAATATCCACAAAACGTGCTTACCTCACAATACCTAACCCAACCAAACCTAACCATCACCAAAGTAAGAGAATTCGACATTGCCAAAATATCCACAAAAAGTTCTTATCCTACCAAACCTCACCCATCTGAACCTAACCATCACCGAAATCAAAGAATTGGACATTAATAAAATATCCACAAAACGTGCTTACCTCACAATACCTAGCCCAACCTAACCTTACTATCACCGAAGTCAGAGAATTCGACATTGCCAAAATATCCACAAAAAGTTCTTATCCTACCAAACCTCACCCATCTGAACCTAACCATCACCGAAATCAAAGAATTGGACATTGCCAAAATATCCACAAAACGTGCTTACCTCACAATACCTAACCCAACCTAACCTCACCATCACCGAAGTCAGAGAATTCGACATTGCCAAAATATCCACAAAAAGTTCTTATCCTACCAAACCTCACCCATCTGAACCTAACCATCACCGAAATCAAAGAAATGGACATTGCGAAAATATCCACAAAACGTCCTTACCACACAATACCTAACCCAACGTTACCTAACCATCACCGAAGTCAGAGAATTCGACATTGCCAAAATATCCACAAAAAGTTCTCATCATACCAAACCTCACCCATCTGAACCTAACCAGCACCGAAATCAAAGAATTGGACATTGATTAATAATCCACAAAACGTTTTTACCTCACAATACCTAACCCAACCTAACCTAACCATCACCGAAGTCAGAGAATTCGACATTGCCAAAATATCCACAAAAAGTTCTTATCATACCAAACCTCACCCATCTGAACCTAACCATCACCGAAATCAAAAAATTGGACATTAATAAAATATCCACAAAACGTGCTTACCTCACAATACCTAACCCAACCAAACCTAACCATCACCGAAGTAAGAGAATTCGACATTGCCAAAATATCCACAAAAAGTTCTTATCCTACCAAACCTCACCCATCTGAACCTAACCATCACCGAAATCAAAGAATTGGACATTAATAAAATATCCACAAAACGTGCTTACCTCACAATACCTAACCCAACCTAACCTAACTATCACCGAAGTCAGAGAATTCAACATTGCCAAAATATCCACAAAAAGTTCTTATCCTACCAAACCTCACCCATCTGAACCTAACCATCACCGAAATCAAAGAATTGGACATTAATAAAATATCCACAAAACGTGCTTACCTCACAATACCTAACCCAACCAAACCTAACCATCACCGAAGTAAGAGAATTCGACATTGCCAAAATATCCACAAAAAGTTCTTATCCTACCAAACCTCACCCATCTGAACCTAACCATCACCGAAATCAAAGAATTGGACATTAATAAAATATCCACAAAACGTGCTTACCTCACAATACCTAGCCCAACCTAACCTTACTATCACCGAAGTCAGAGAATTCGACATTGCCAAAATATCCACAAAAAGTTCTTATCCTACCAAACCTCACCCATCTGAACCTAACCATCACCGAAATCAAAGAATTGGACATTGCCAAAATATCCACAAAACGTGCTTACCTCACAATACCTAACCCAACCTAACCTCACCATCACCGAAGTCAGAGAATTCGACATTGCCAAAATATCCACAAAAAGTTCTTATCCTACCAAACCTCACCCATCTGAACCTAACCATCACCGAAATCAAAGAATTGGACATTGATTAATAATCCACAAAACGTTTTTACCTCACAATACCTAACCCAACCTAACCTAACCATCACCGAAGTCAGAGAATTCGACATTGCCAAAATATCCACAAAAAGTTCTTATCATACCAAATCACCCATCTGAACCTAACCATCACCGAAATCAAAGAATTGGACATTAATAAAATATCCACAAAACGTGCTTACCTCACAATACCTAACCCAACCAAACCTAACCATCACCGAAGTAAGAGAATTCGACATTGCCAAAATATCCACAAAAAGTTCTTATCCTACCAAACCTCACCCATCTGAACCTAACCATCACCGAAATCAAAGAATTGGACATTAATAAAATATCCACAAAACGTGCTTACCTCACAATACCTAACCCAACCTAACCTAACTATCACCGAAGTCAGAGAATTCAACATTGCCAAAATATCCACAAAAAGTTCATACCCCACCAAACCTCACCCATCTGAACCTAACCATCACTAAAATCGAATAAATGGACATTGCCAAAATATCCACAAAACGTGCTTATCTCACTATAACTTATCCAACCTAACCTAACCATCACCGAAAATAGAGAATTCGACATTGCCAAAATATCCACAAAAAGTTCTTATCCTACCAAACCTCACCCATCTGAACCTAACCATCACCGAAATCAAAGAATTGGACATGAATAAAATATCCACAAAACGTGCTTACCTCACAATACCTAACCCAACCTAACCTAACCGTCACCGAAGTCAGAGAATTCGACATTGCCAAAATATCCACAAAAAGTTCTTATCCTACCAAACTTCACCCATCTGAACCTAACAATCACCAATATCAAAGAATTGGACATTGCAAAAATATCCACAAAACGTGCTTACCTCACAATACCTAACCCAACTTAACCTAACCATCACCGAAGTCAGAGAATTCGACATTGCCAAAATATCCACAAAAAGTTCATACCCCACCAAACCTCACCCATCTGAACCTAACCATCACCGAAATCGAAGAAATGGACATTGCCAAAATATCCATAAAACGTGCTTACCTCACTATACTTTATCCAACCTAACCTAACCATCACCGAAGTTAGAGAATTCGACATTGCCAAAATATCCACAAAAAGTTCTTATCCTACCAAACCTCACCCATCTGAACCTAACCATCACCGAAATCAAAGAATTGGACATTGCCAAAATATCCACAAAACGTGCTTACCTCACAATACCTAACCCAACCTAACCTCACCATCACTGAAGTCAGAGAATTCGACATTGCCAAAATATCCACAAAAAGTTCTTATCCTACCAAACCTCACCCATCTGAACCTAACCATCACCGAAATCAAAGAATTGGACATTGCGAAAATATCCACAAAACGTGCATACCTTACAATACCTAAACCAACCTAACCTTACCATCACCGAAGTCAGAGAATTCGACATTGCCAAAATATCCACAAAAAGTTCTTATCCTACCAAACCTCACCCATCTGAACCTAACCATCACCGAAATCAAAGAATTAGACATTGCCAAAATATCCACAAAACGTGCTTACTTCACAATACCTAACCCAACCTAACCTTACCATCACTGAAGTCAGAGAATCCAACATTGCCAAAATATCCACAAAAAGTTCATACCCCACCAAACCTCACCCATCTGAACCTAACCATCACCGAAATCGAAGAAATGGACATTGCCAAAATATCCACAAAACGTGCTTACCTCACTATACTTTATCCAACCTAACCTAACCATCACCGAAGTCAGAGAATTCGACATTGCCAAAATATCCACAAAAAGTTCTTATCCTACCAAACCTCACCCATCTGAACCTAACAATCACCAATATCAAAGAATTGGACATTGCAAAAATATCCACAAAACGTGCTTACCTCACATTACCTAACCCAACCTAACCTAACCATCACCGAAGTCAGAGAATTCGACATTGCCAAAATATCCACAAAAAGTTCTTATCCTACCAAACCTTACCCATCTGAACCTAACCATCACCGAAATCAAAGAAATGGACATTGCGAAAATATCCACAAAACGTCATTACCTCGCAATACCTAACCCAACCTTACCTCACCATCACCGAAGTCAGAGAATTCGACATTGCCAAAATATCCACAAAAAGTTCTTATCCTACAAAACCTCACCCATCTGAACCTAACCATCACCGAAATCAAAGAATTGGACATTGATAAATAATCCACAAAACGTTTTTACCTCACAATACCTAACCCAACCTAACCTTACCATCACCGAAGTCAGAGAATTCGACATTGCCAAAATATCCACAAAAAGTTCTCATCATACCAAACCTCACCCATCTGAACCTAACCATCACCGAAATCAAAGAATTGGACATTAATTAATAATCCACAAAACGTTTTTACCTCACAATACCTAACCCAACCTAACCAAACCATCACCGAAGTCAGAGAATTCGACATTGCCAAAATATCCACAAAAAGTTCTTATCCTACCAAACCTCACCCATCTGAACCTAACCATCACCGAAATCAAAGAATTAGACATTGCCAAAATATCCAAAAAACGTGCTTACCTCACAATATTTTACTCTTAAATCTAAACGTACCAAATATCCCCCTTGGTTTACATCGTCTCTTATTAAAATAATAAAAGAAAAAAACAAATTCCATAAAAAATTTAAAATTTATTCAAATCCCTTAGATTATCAAAGTTTTTCACTATTAAGAGCTCGAATTAAAAAATATTCTTTAATCTGCTTTAGAAATTATATTTCTCTTATTCAAAATAATATTAAAACTAATCCCAAATCATTTTGGTCATATATAAATTCAAAAAAAAATACCTCCTCTTCATATCCTTCCGTAATGTATTATGGAAATAAGTCGGCTTTACATGGTTCTGAAATCTGTACCATTTTTGCTGACTATTTTGACTCCACTTTCAATAGTGATTCTACCATTAACCTTTCTATCTCTAATACAGATACTTCTTCTTGTAACTTATCTACTTTTCATTTTGACTTATCTACTGTACTCAGTCACATCAACTCTCTCAATGTTAATCTTGGTGCGGGTTGTGATGGTTTGCCTTCTTTTTTCCTTGTTAAATGTGCTGTCCCATTATCTCTTCCCATAACAATCCTTTTCAATCTTTCTATGTCGAACGGTAAATTTCCTGACTATTGGAAATTATCTTACATCACCCCTATTTTTAAAAAAGGTGATAAGAATCTTATTGAGAATTACCGTCCTATATCTAAACTATCTGTCATTAGTAAAATCTTTGAAAAAATTATCTATAATTTCCTTTTCTCCAATTTCAAAAACTACATTATACCTGAACAACATGGTTTTTTTAAGGGGAGATCGGTAGAGACTAACCTGCTTAATTTCACTAGTACTCTCACATCTTATATGGACAAACGAATCCAAATAGACGTCGTTTATACGGATTTCTCTAAAGCTTTTGATAAAATCAATCACAACCTTTTACTCAATAAACTTTGGTCCCTCGGAATCCGAGGAAATTTATTTCGTTGGATCTCTTCGTATATACTAAATCGTCACCAAATCATAATTCTCAATGGTTTTAGATCATCACTTAGACATATTCCTTCCGGTGTCCCACAAGGGTCGCATTTAGGTCCCTTATTCTTTTTACTCTATATTAATGATATCTCATACATCTTCAAACATTCCTTTATACTTCTTTACGCTGATGATTTAAAAATTTACAAACCTATATACACCATAGACGATTGTCATAAGATACAAGAAGATCTAGATAGATTCTCTATATATTGTTTAAATAATGATCTTTTTATTAATCTAGAAAAATGCTCTATTTTAAATTTCACTAGAAATAAGTCAATTATTACTAATCAATATCAATTAAATCATTCAATCCTTAACACGTCATCTTCTATTAAGGATCTTGGTGTAATACTCAATGATAAACTAGATTTCTCTGAACATATTTCTTTTATTACCAACAAAGCATTTAAATCTCTTGGATTCCTACTCCGCTCAACAAAACCCTTTAATGATCCTTACGTACTAAAATTACTTTATTTTTCCTTTGTAAGGTCTCACCTTGAATTTGCCTCAATTATCTGGTCACCTTTTTATTTATCCCATATTAATTGTATTGAGAAAGTTCAACTTAAATTTATTAAATCCTTACGCTACCTTTTTCCTACCTATACCCATTCTACTGTTTCCGACATTTTAAAAATCCTTTCTTTTAACAATCTTTCTGTCAGGCGACGACATTCTGATGCTATATTCTTCTTTAAGCTCATAAATGGTTTCCTTGATTGTTCTGATTTACTGAATAAGGTTAATTTCAGAATCCCAGTTCGATACCCTAGACGCGTTGCACTCTTTTCACTTGATCCTTTCAATACTAATTCCCAAAAATATTTTTATCTGCAGCGCGTTTATCGTATGTTTAACGGAGAGCTGAATGAGGTTGATCTGTTTGGTATTTCCCTACATCAATTCAGGTCTAACATCAAGAGAATCTTGACCGATTGATTCATTTTTTCTTCTATTCTATTTTTCCAATATTTCCATTATTTTTATACTTTAGTTTAGTTATGTAATGTGCTATTTAATCATATTATAGCTTTCATTCCTTTCCATTTCATTTGTTTATTTTGTATTTACCTTTTTCATTTGTTTTTTATATTTGTAAATTTCAATTTCTTCTTATATTCTATCTTATAACCTTTTCCAATTATTTTAATACTATAGTTTAATTATGCAATGTACTACATATTTTGTCATGCCTTTATTCTTTACTTTTTAATTTGTTTTCCTTATATTTATCTTTTTCATTTTTGTAAAAATCTATTATTGGACTCGGGTGTTACATATATTATTTATTTACTTTTTGTGTTTTTTATACCTATCTCTGTACATCCTGTCTGTTGATTTTTCAATTAATTAATTAATAATACCTAACCCAACCTAACCTCACCATCACCGAAGTCAGAGAATTCGACATTGCCAAAATATCCACAAAAAGTTCATACCCCACCAAACCTCACCCATCTGAACCTAACCATCACCGAAATCGAAGAAATGGACATTGCCAAAATATCCATAAAACGTGCTTACCTCACTATACTTTATCCAACCTAACCTAACCATCACCGAAGTTAGAGAATTCGACATTGCCAAAATATCCACAAAAAGTTCTTATCCTACCAAACCTCACCCATCTGAACCTAACCATCACCGAAATCAAAGAATTGGACATTGCCAAAATATCCACAAAACGTGCTTACCTCACAATACCTAACCCAACCTAACCTCACCATCACTGAAGTCAGAGAATTCGACATTGCCAAAATATCCACAAAAAGTTCTTATCCTACCAAACCTCACCCATCTGAACCTAATTATCACCGAAATCAAAGAATTGGACATTGCGAAAATATCCACAAAACGTGCATGCCTTACAATACCTAAACCAACCTAACCTTACCATCACCGAAGTCAGAGAATTCGACATTGCCAAAATATCCACAAAAAGTTCTTATCCTACCAAACCTCACCCATCTGAACCTAACCATCACCGAAATCAAAGAATTAGACATTGCCAAAATATCCACAAAACGTGCTTACTTCACAATACCTAACCCAACCTAACCTTACCATCACTGAAGTCAGAGAATCCAACATTGCCAAAATATCCACAAAAAGTTCATACCCCACCAAACCTCACCCATCTGAACCTAACCATCACCGAAATCGAAGAAATGGACATTGCCAAAAAGTCCACAAAACGTGCTTACCTCACTATACTTTATCCAACCTAACCTAACCATCACCGAAGTCAGAGAATTCGACATTGCCAAAATATCCACAAAAAGTTCTTATCCTACCAAACCTCACCCATCTGAACCTAACCATCACCGAAATCAAAGAATTGGACATTGATAAATAATCCACAAAACGTTTTTACCTCACAATACCTAACCCAACCTAACCTAACCATCACCGAAGTCAGAGAATTCGACATTGCCAAAATATCCACAAAAAGTTCATACCCCACCAAACCTCACCCATCTGAACCTAACCATCACCGAAATCAAAGAATTGGACATTAATAAAATATCCACAAAACGTGCTTACCTCACAATACCTAACCCAACCAAACCTAACCATCACTGAAGTAAGAGAATTCGACATTGCCAAAATATCCACAAAAAGTTCTTATCCTACCAAACCTCACCCATCTGAACCTAACCATCACCGAAATCAAAGAATTGGACATTAATAAAATATCCACAAAACGTGCTTACCTCACAATACCTAACCCAACCTAACCTAACTATCACCGAAGTCAGAGAATTCAACATTGCCAAAATATCCACAAAAAGTTCTTATCCTACCAAACCTCACCCATCTGAACCTAACCATCACCGAAATCAAAGAATTGGACATTAATAAAATATCCACAAAACGTGCTTACCTCACAATACCTAACCCAACCAAACCTAACCATCACCGAAGTAAGAGAATTCGACATTGCCAAAATATCCACAAAAAGTTCTTATCCTACCAAACCTCACCCATCTGAACCTAACCATCACCGAAATCAAAGAATTGGACATTAATAAAATATCCACAAAACGTGCTTACCTCACAATACCTAGCCCAACCTAACCTTACTATCACCGAAGTCAGAGAATTCGACATTGCCAAAATATCCACAAAAAGTTCTTATCCTACCAAACCTCACCCATCTGAACCTAACCATCACCGAAATCAAAGAATTGGACATTGCCAAAATATCCACAAAACGTGCTTACCTCACAATACCTAACCCAACCTAACCTCACCATCACCGAAGTCAGAGAATTCGACATTGCCAAAATATCCACAAAAAGTTCTTATCCTACCAAACCTCACCCATCTGAACCTAACCATCACCGAAATCAAAGAAATGGACATTGCGAAAATATCCACAAAACGTCTTTACCACACAATACCTAACCCAACGTTACCTAACCATCACCGAAGTCAGAGAATTCGACATTGCCAAAATATCCACAAAAAGTTCTTATCATACCAAACTTCACCCATCTGAACCTAACAATCACCAATATCAAAGAATTGGACATTGCAAAAATATCCACAAAACGTGCTTACCTCACAATACCTAACCCAACTTAACCTAACCATCACCGAAGTCAGAGAATTCGACATTGCCAAAATATCCACAAAAAGTTCATACCCCACCAAACCTCACCCATCTGAACCTAACCATCACCGAAATCGAAGAAATGGACATTGCCAAAATATCCACAAAACGTGCTTACCTCACAATACCTAACCCAACCTAACCTCACCATCACTGAAGTCAGAGAATTCGACATTGCCAAAATATCCACAAAAAGTTCTTATCCTACCAAACCTCACCCATCTGAACCTAATTATCACCGAAATCAAAGAATTGGACATTGCGAAAATATCCACAAAACGTGCATACTTTACAATACCTAAACCAACCTAACCTTACCATCACCGAAGTCAGAGAATTCGACATTGCCAAAATATCCACAAAAAGTTCTTATCCTACCAAACCTCACCCATCTGAACCTAACCATCACCGAAATCAAAGAATTAGACATTGCCAAAATATCCACAAAACGTGCTTACTTCACAATACCTAACCCAACCTAACCTTACCATCACTGAAGTCAGAGAATCCAACATTGCCAAAATATCCACAAAAAGTTCATACCCCACCAAACCTCACCCATCTGAACCTAACCATCACCGAAATCGAAGAAATGGACATTGCCAAAATATCCACAAAACGTGCTTACCTCACTATATTTTATCCAACCTAACCTAACCATCACCGAAGTCAGAGAATTCGACATTGCCAAAATATCCACAAAAAGTTCTTATCCTACCAAACCTCACCCATCTGAACCTAACCATCACCGAAATCAAAGAATTGGACATTGATAAATAATCCACAAAACGTTTTTACCTCACAATACCTAACCCAACCTAACCTAACCATCACCGAAGTCAGAGAATTCGACATTGCCAAAATATCGACAAAAAGTTCATACCCCACCAAACCTCACCCATCTGAACCTAACCATCACCGAAATCAAAGAATTGGACATTAATAAAATATCCACAAAACGTGCTTACCTCACAATACCTAACCCAACCAAACCTAACCATCACCGAAGTAAGAGAATTCGACATTGCCAAAATATCCACAAAAAGTTCTTATCCTACCAAACCTCACCCATCTGAACCTAACCATCACCGAAATCAAAGAATTGGACATTAATAAAATATCCACAAAACGTGCTTACCTCACAATACCTAACCCAACCTAACCTAACTATCACCGAAGTCAGAGAATTCAACATTGCCAAAATATCCACAAAAAGTTCTTATCCTACCAAACCTCACCCATCTGAACCTAACCATCACCGAAATCAAAGAATTGGACATTAATAAAATATCCACAAAACGTGCTTACCTCACAATACCTAACCCAACCAAACCTAACCATCACCGAAGTAAGAGAATTCGACATTGCCAAAATATCCACAAAAAGTTCTTATCCTACCAAACCTCACCCATCTGAACCTAACCATCACCGAAATCAAAGAATTGGACATTAATAAAATATCCACAAAACGTGCTTACCTCACAATACCTAGCCCAACCTAACCTTACTATCACCGAAGTCAGAGAATTCGACATTGCCAAAATATCCACAAAAAGTTCTTATCCTACCAAACCTCACCCATCTGAACCTAACCATCACCGAAATCAAAGAATTGGACATTGCCAAAATATCCACAAAACGTGCTTACCTCACAATACCTAACCCAACCTAACCTCACCATCACCGAAGTCAGAGAATTCGACATTGCCAAAATATCCACAAAAAGTTCTTATCCTACCAAACCTCACCCATCTGAACCTAACCATCACCGAAATCAAAGAAATGGACATTGCGAAAATATCCACAAAACGTCCTTACCACACAATACCTAACCCAACGTTACCTAACCATCACCGAAGTCAGAGAATTCGACATTGCCAAAATATCCACAAAAAGTTCTCATCATACCAAACCTCACCCATCTGAACCTAACCAGCACCGAAATCAAAGAATTGGACATTGATTAATAATCCACAAAACGTTTTTACCTCACAATACCTAACCCAACCTAACCTAACCATCACCGAAGTCAGAGAATTCGACATTGCCAAAATATCCACAAAAAGTTCTTATCATACCAAACCTCACCCATCTGAACCTAACCATCACCGAAATCAAAGAATTGGACATTAATAAAATATCCACAAAACGTGCTTACCTCACAATACCTAACCCAACCAAACCTAACCATCACCGAAGTAAGAGAATTCGACATTGCCAAAATATCCACAAAAAGTTCTTATCCTACCAAACCTCACCCATCTGAACCTAACCATCACCGAAATCAAAGAATTGGACATTAATAAAATATCCACAAAACGTGCTTACCTCACAATACCTAACCCAACCTAACCTAACTATCACCGAAGTCAGAGAATTCAACATTGCCAAAATATCCACAAAAAGTTCATACCCCACCAAACCTCACCCATCTGAACCTAACCATCACTAAAATCGAATAAATGGACATTGCCAAAATATCCACAAAACGTGCTTATCTCACTATAACTTATCCAACCTAACCTAACCATCACCAAAAATAGAGAATTCGACATTGCCAAAATATCCACAAAAAGTTCTTATCCTACCAAACCTCACCCATCTGAACCTAACCATCACCGAAATCAAAGAATTGGACATGAATAAAATATCCACAAAACGTGCTTACCTCACAATACCTAACCCAACCTAACCTAACCGTCACCGAAGTCAGAGAATTCGACATTGCCAAAATATCCACAAAAAGTTCTTATCCTACCAAACCTCACCCATCTGAACCTAACCATCACCGAAATCAAAGAATTAGACATTGCCAAAATATCCACAAAACGTGCTTACTTCACAATACCTAACCCAACCTAACCTTACCATCACTGAAGTCAGAGAATCCAACATTGCCAAAATATCCACAAAAAGTTCATACCCCACCAAACCTCACCCATCTGAACCTAACCATCACTAAAATCGAATAAATGGACATTGCCAAAATATCCACAAAACGTGCTTATCTCACTATAACTTATCCAACCTAACCTAACCATCACCAAAAATAGAGAATTCGACATTGCCAAAATATCCACAAAAAGTTCTTATCCTACCAAACCTCACCCATCTGAACCTAACCATCACCGAAATCAAAGAATTGGACATTAATAAAATATCCACAAAACGTGCTTACCTCACAATACCTAACCCAACCAAACCTAACCATCACCGAAGTAAGAGAATTCGACATTGCCAAAATATCCACAAAAAGTTCTTATCCTACCAAACCTCACCCATCTGAACCTAACCATCACCGAAATCAAAGAATTGGACATTAATAAAATATCCACAAAACGTGCTTACCTCACAATACCTAACCCAACCTAACCTAACTATCACCGAAGTCAGAGAATTCAACATTGCCAAAATATCCACAAAAAGTTCTTATCCTACCAAACCTCACCCATCTGAACCTAACCATCACCGAAATCAAAGAATTGGACATTAATAAAATATCCACAAAACGTGCTTACCTCACAATACCTAACCCAACCAAACCTAACCATCACCGAAGTAAGAGAATTCGACATTGCCAAAATATCCACAAAAAGTTCTTATCCTACCAAACCTCACCCATCTGAACCTAACCATCACCGAAATCAAAGAATTGGACATTAATAAAATATCCACAAAACGTGCTTACCTCACAATACCTAGCCCAACCTAACCTTACTATCACCGAAGTCAGAGAATTCGACATTGCCAAAATATCCACAAAAAGTTCTTATCCTACCAAACCTCACCCATCTGAACCTAACCATCACCGAAATCAAAGAATTGGACATTGCCAAAATATCCACAAAACGTGCTTACCTCACAATACCTAACCCAACCTAACCTCACCATCACCGAAGTCAGAGAATTCGACATTGCCAAAATATCCACAAAAAGTTCTTATCCTACCAAACCTCACCCATCTGAACCTAACCATCACCGAAATCAAAGAAATGGACATTGCGAAAATATCCACAAAACGTCCTTACCACACAATACCTAACCCAACGTTACCTAACCATCACCGAAGTCAGAGAATTCGACATTGCCAAAATATCCACAAAAAGTTCTCATCATACCAAACCTCACCCATCTGAACCTAACCAGCACCGAAATCAAAGAATTGGACATTGATTAATAATCCACAAAACGTTTTTACCTCACAATACCTAACCCAACCTAACCTAACCATCACCGAAGTCAGAGAATTCGACATTGCCAAAATATCCACAAAAAGTTCTTATCATACCAAACCTCACCCATCTGAACCTAACCATCACCGAAATCAAAGAATTGGACATTAATAAAATATCCACAAAACGTGCTTACCTCACAATACCTAACCCAACCAAACCTAACCATCACCGAAGTAAGAGAATTCGACATTGCCAAAATATCCACAAAAAGTTCTTATCCTACCAAACCTCACCCATCTGAACCTAACCATCACCGAAATCAAAGAATTGGACATTAATAAAATATCCACAAAACGTGCTTACCTCACAATACCTAACCCAACCTAACCTAACTATCACCGAAGTCAGAGAATTCAACATTGCCAAAATATCCACAAAAAGTTCATACCCCACCAAACCTCACCCATCTGAACCTAACCATCACTAAAATCGAATAAATGGACATTGCCAAAATATCCACAAAACGTGCTTATCTCACTATAACTTATCCAACCTAACCTAACCATCACCAAAAATAGAGAATTCGACATTGCCAAAATATCCACAAAAAGTTCTTATCCTACCAAACCTCACCCATCTGAACCTAACCATCACCGAAATCAAAGAATTGGACATGAATAAAATATCCACAAAACGTGCTTACCTCACAATACCTAACCCAACCTAACCTAACCGTCACCGAAGTCAGAGAATTCGACATTGCCAAAATATCCACAAAAAGTTCTTATCCTACCAAACCTCACCCATCTGAACCTAACCATCACCGAAATCAAAGAAGTAGACATTGCCAAAATATCCACAAAACGTGCTTACTTCACAATACCTAACCCAACCTAACCTTACCATCACTGAAGTCAGAGAATCCAACATTGCCAAAATATCCACAAAAAGTTCATACCCCACCAAACCTCACCCATCTGAACCTAACCATCACCGAAATCGAAGAAATGGACATTGCCAAAATATCCACAAAACGTGCTTACCTCACTATACTTTATCCAACCTAACCTAACCATCACCGAAGTTAGAGAATTCGACATTGCCAAAATATCCACAAAAAGTTCTTATCCTACCAAACCTCACCCATCTGAACCTAACCATCACCGAAATCAAAGAATTGGACATTGCCAAAATATCCACAAAACGTGCTTACCTCACAATACCTAACCCAACCTAACCTCACCATCACTGAAGTCAGAGAATTCGACATTGCCAAAATATCCACAAAAAGTTCTTATCCTACCAAACCTCACCCATCTGAACCTAACCATCACCGAAATCAAGGAATTGGACATTGCGAAAATATCCACAAAACGTGCATACCTTACAATACCTAAACCAACCTAACCTTACCATCACCGAAGTCAGAGAATTCGACATTGCCAAAATATCCACAAAAAGTTCTTATCCTACCAAACCTCACCCATCTGAACCTAACCATCACCGAAATCAAAGAATTAGACATTGCCAAAATATCCACAAAACGTGCTTACTTCACAATACCTAACCCAACCTAACCTTACCTTCACTGAAGTCAGAGAATCCAACATTGCCAAAATATCCACAAAAAGTTCATACCCCACCAAACCTCACCCATCTGAACCTAACCATCACCGAAATCGAAGAAATGGACATTGCCAAAATATCCACAAAACGTGCTTACCTCACTATACTTTATCCAACCTAACCTAACCATCACCGAAGTCAGAGAATTCGACATTGCCAAAATATCCACAAAAAGTTCTTATCCTACCAAACCTCACCCATCTGAACCTAACAATCACCAATATCAAAGAATAGGACATTGCAAAAATATCCACAAAACGTGCTTACCTCACATTACCTAACCCAACCTAACCTAACCATCACCGAAGTCAGAGAATTCGACATTGCCAAAATATCCACAAAAAGTTCTTATCCTACCAAACCTTACCCATCTGAACCTAACCATCACCGAAATCAAAGAAATGGACATTGCGAAAATATCCACAAAACGTCATTACCTCGCAATACCTAACCCAACCTTACCTCACCATCACCGAAGTCAGAGAATTCGACATTGCCAAAATATCCACAAAAAGTTCTTATCCTACAAAACCTCACCCATCTGAACCTAACCATCACCGAAATCAAAGAATTGGACATTGATAAATAATCCACAAAACGTTTTTACCTCACAATACCTAACCCAACCTAACCTTACCATCACCGAAGTCAGAGAATTCGACATTGCCAAAATATCCACAAAAAGTTCTCATCATACCAAACCTCACCCATCTGAACCTAACCATCACCGAAATCAAAGAATTGGACATTAATTAATAATCCACAAAACGTTTTTACCTCACAATACCTAACCCAACCTAACCAAACCATCACCGAAGTCAGAGAATTCGACATTGCCAAAATATCCACAAAAAGTTCTTATCCTACCAAACCTCACCCATCTGAACCTAACCATCACCGAAATCAAAGAATTAGACATTGCCAAAATATCCAAAAAACGTGCTTACCTCACAATATTTTACTCTTCAATCTAAACGTACCAAATATCCCCCTTGGTTTACATCGTCTCTTATTAAAATAATAAAAGAAAAAAACAAATTCCATAAAAAATTTAAAATTTATTCAAATCCCTTAGATTATCAAAGTTTTTCACTATTAAGAGCTCGAATTAAAAAATATTCTTTAATCTGCTTTAGAAATTATATTTCTCTTATTCAAAATAATATTAAAACTAATCCCAAATCATTTTGGTCATATATAAATTCAAAAAAAAATACCTCCTCTTCATATCCTTCCGTAATGTATTATGGAAATAAGTCGGCTTCACATGGTTCTGAAATCTGTACCATTTTTGCTGACTATTTTGACTCCACTTTCAATAGTGATTCTACCATTAACCTTTCTATCTCTAATACAGATACTTCTTCTTGTAACTTATCTACTTTTCATTTTGACTTATCTACTGTACTCAGTCACATCAACTCTCTCAATGTTAATCTTGGTGCGGGTTGTGATGGTTTGCCTTCTTTTTTCCTTGTTAAATGTGCTGTCCCATTATCTCTTCCCATAACAATCCTTTTCAATCTTTCTATGTCGAACGGTAAATTTCCTGACTATTGGAAATTATCTTACATCACCCCTATTTTTAAAAAAGGTGATAAGAATCTTATTGAGAATTACCGTCCTATATCTAAACTATCTGTCATTAGTAAAATCTTTGAAAAAATTATCTATAATTTCCTTTTCTCCAATTTCAAAAACTACATTATAATTGCCAAAATATCCACAAAACGTGCTTACCTCACAATACCTAACCCAACCTAACCTTACCATCACCGAAGTCAGAGAATTCGACATTGCCAAAATATCCACAAAAAGTTCTTATCCTACCAAACCTCACCCATCTGAACCTAACCATCACCGAAATCAAAGAATTAGACATTGCCAAAATATCCACAAAACGTGCTTACCTCACAATACCTAACCCAACCAAACCTAACCATCACCGAAGTCAAAGAATTCGACATTACCAAATTATCCACAAAAAGTTCTTATCCTACCAAACCTCACCCATCTGAACCTAACCATCACCGAAATCAAAGAAATTGGACATTGCGAAAATATCCACAAAACGTGCATACCTTACAATACCTAAACCAACCTAACCTAACCATCACCGAAGTCAGAGAATTCGACATTGCCAAAATATCCACAAAAAGTTCTTATCCTACCAAACCTCACCCATCTGAACCTAACCATCACCGAAATCAAAGAATTAGGCATTGCCAAAATATCCACAAAACGTGCTTACCTCACAATACCTAACCCAACCTAACCTTACCATCACCGAAGTCAGAGAATTCGACATTGCCAAAATATCCACAAAAAGTTCTTATCCTACCAAACCTCACCCATCTGAACCTAACCATCACCGAAATCAAAGAATTGGACATTAATAAAATATCCACAAAACGTGCTTACCTCACAATACCTAACCCAACCAAACCTAACCATCACCGAAGTAAGAGAATTCGACATTGCCAAAATATCCACAAAAAGTTCTTATCCTACCAAACCTCACCCATCTGAACCTAACCATCACCGAAATCAAAGAATTGGACATTAATAAAATATCCACAAAACGTGCTTACCTCACAATACCTAGCCCAACCTAACCTAACTATCACCGAAGTCAGAGAATTCGACATTGCCAAAATATCCACAAAAAGTTCTTATCCTACCAAACCTCACCCATCTGAACCTAACCATCACCGAAATCAAAGAATTGGACATTGCCAAAATATCCACAAAACGTGCTTACCTCACAAAACCTAACCCAACCTACCCTAACCATCACCGAAGTAAGAGAATTCGACATTGCCAAAATATCCACAAAAAGTTCTTATCCTACCAAACCTCACCCATCTGAACCTAACCATCACCGAAATCAAAGAATTGGACATTAATAAAATATCCACAAAACGTGTTTACCTCACAATACCTAGCCCAACCTACCTAACTATCACCGAAGTCAGAGAATTCGACATTGCCAAAATATCCACAAAAAGTTCTTATCCTACCAAACCTCACCCATCTGAACCTAACCATCACCGAAATCAAAGAATTAGACATTGCCAAAATATCCAAAAAACGTGCTTACCTCACAATACCTAACCCAACCTAACCTCACCATCACCGAAGTCAGAGAATTCGACATTGCCAAAATATCCACAAAAAGTTCTTATCCTACCAAACCTCACCCATCTGAACCTAACCATCACCGAAATCAAAGAATTGGACATTAATAAAATATCCACAAAACGTGCTTACCTCACAATACCTAACCCAACCAAACCTAACCATCACCGAAGTCAAAGAATTCGACATTACCAAATTATCCACAAAAAGTTCTTATCCTACCAAACCTCACCCATCTGAACCTAACCATCACCGAAATCAAAGAATTGGACATTGCGAAAATATCCACAAAACGTGCATACCTTACAATACCTAAACCAACCTAACCTAACCATCACCGAAGTCAGAGAATTCGACATTGCCAAAATATCCACAAAAAGTTCTTATCCTACCAAACCTCACCCATCTGAACCTAACCATCACCGAAATCAAAGAATTAGGCATTGCCAAAATATCCACAAAACGTGCTTACCTCACAATACCTAACCCAACCTAACCTTACCATCACCGAAGTCAGAAAATTCGACATTGCCAAAATATCCACAAAAAGTTCTTATCCTACCAAACCTCACTTATCTGAACCTAACCATCACCGAAATCAAAGAATTGGACAATGATAAAATATCCACAAAACGTGCTTACCTCACAATACCTAACCCAACCTACCCTAACCATCACCGAAGTAAGAGAATTCGACATTGCCAAAATATCCACAAAAAGTTCTTATCCTACCAAACCTCACCCATCTG
Organism: Arctopsyche grandis; assembly: GCF_051622035.1. NCBI lineage: Eukaryota > Metazoa > Arthropoda > Insecta > Trichoptera > Hydropsychidae > Arctopsyche > Arctopsyche grandis. The sequence continues at coordinate 717,137 of NW_027518431.1, forward strand.
AACCTAACCATCACCGAAATCAAAGAATTGGACATTAATAAAATATCCACAAAACGTGTTTACCTCACAATACCTAGCCCAACCTACCTAACTATCACCGAAGTCAGAGAATTCGACATTGCCAAAATATCCACAAAAAGTTCTTATCCTACCAAACCTCACCCATCTGAACCTAACCATCACCGAAATCAAAGAATTGGACATTAATAAAATATCCACAAAACGTGCTTACCTCACAATACCTAACCCAACCAAACCTAACCATCACCGAAGTAAGAGAATTCGACATTGCCAAAATATCCACAAAAAGTTCTTATCCTACCAAACCTCACCCATCTGAACCTAACCATCACCGAAATCAAAGAATTGGACATTAATAAAATATCCACAAAACGTGCTTACCTCACAATACCTAGCCCAACCTAACCTAACTATCACCGAAGTCAGAGAATTCGACATTGCCAAAATATCCACAAAAAGTTCTTATCCTACCAAACCTCACCCATCTGAACCTAACCATCACCGAAATCAAAGAATTGGACATTGCCAAAATATCCACAAAACGTGCTTACCTCACAAAACCTAACCCAACCTAACCTCACCATCACTGAAGTCAGAGAATTCGACATTGCCAAAATATCCACAAAAAGTTCTTATCCTTCCAAACCTCACCCATCTGAACCTAACCATCACCGAAATCAAAGAATTGGACATTAATTAATAATCCACAAAACGTTTTTACCTCACAATACCTAACCCAACCTAACCAAACCATCACCGAAGTCAGAGAATTCGACATTGCCAAAATATCCACAAAAAGTTCTTATCATACCAAACCTCACCCATCTGAACCTAACCATCACCGAAATCAAAGAATTGGACATTAATAAAATATCCACAAAACGTGCTTACCTCACAATACCTAACCCAACCTAACCTAACTATCCTTGAAGTCAGAGAATTCGACATTGCCAAAATATCCACAAAAAGTTCTTATCCTACCAAACCTCACCCATCTGAACCAAACCATCACCGAAATCAAAGAATAAGGCATTGCCAAAATATCCACAAAACGTGCTTACCTCACAATACCTAACCCAACCTAACCTAACCATCACCGAAGTCAAAGAATTCGACATTACCAAATTATCCACAAAAAGTTCTTATCCTACCAAACCTCACCCATCTGAACCTAACCATCACCGAAATCAAAGAATTGGACATTGCGAAAATATCCACAAAACGTGCATACCTTACAATACCTAAACCAACCTAACCTAACCATCACCGAAGTCAGAGAATTCGACATTGCCAAAATATCCACAAAAAGTTCTTATCCTACCAAACCTCACCCATCTGAACCTAACAATCACCAATATCAAAGAACTGGACATTGCAAAAATATCCACAAAACGTGCTTACCTCACATTACCTAACCCAACCTAACCTAACCATCACCGAAGTCAGAGAATTCGACATTGCCAAAATATCCACAAAAAGTTCTTATCCTACCAAACCTTACCCATCTGAACCTAACCATCACCGAAATCGAAGAAATGGACATTGCCAAAATATCCACAAAACGTGCTTACCTCACTATACTTTATCCAACCTAACCTAACCATCACCGAAGTCAGAGAATTCGACATTGCCAAAATATCCACAAAAAGTTCTTATCCTACCAAACCTCACCCATCTGAACCTAACAATCACCAATATCAAAGAATTGGACATTGCAAAAATATCCACAAAACGTGCTTACCTCACATTACCTAACCCAACCTAACCTAACCATCACCGAAGTCAGAGAATTCGACATTGCCAAAATATCCACAAAAAGTTCTTATCCTACAAAACCTCACCCATCTGAACCTAACCATCACCGAAATCAAAGAATTGGACATTGATAAATAATCCACAAAACGTTTTTACCTCACAATACCTAACTCAACCTAACCTAACCATCACCGAAGTCAGAGAATTCGACATTGCCAAAATATCCACAAAAAGTTCTCATCATACCAAACCTCACCCATCTGAACCTAACCATCACCGAAATCAAAGAATTGGACATTAATTAATAATCCACAAAACGTTTTTACCTCACAATACCTAACCCAACCTAACCAAACCATCACCGAAGTCAGAGAATTCGACATTGCCAAAATATCCACAAAAAGTTCTTATCATACCAAACCTCACCCATCTGAACTTAACCATCACCGAAATCAAAGAATTGGACATTAATAAAATATCCACAAAACGTGCTTACCTCACAATACCTAACCCAACCAAACCTAACCATCACCGAAGTAAGAGAATTCGACATTGCCAAAATATCCACAAAAAGTTCTTATCCTACCAAACCTCACCCATCTGAACCTAACCATCACCGAAATCAAAGAATTGGACATTAATAAAATATCCACAAAACGTGCTTACCTCACAATACCTAGCCCAACCTAACCTTACTATCACCGAAGTCAGAGAATTCGACATTGCCAAAATATCCACAAAAAGTTCTTATCCTACCAAACCTCACCCATCTGAACCTAACCATCACCGAAATCAAAGAAATGGACATTGCGAAAATATCCACAAAACGTCCTTACCACACAATACCTATTCCAACCTTACCTAACCATCACCGAAGTCAGAGAATTCGACATTGCCAAAATATCCACAAAAAGTTCTTATCCTACAAAACTCACCCATCTGAACCTAACCATCACCGAAATCAAAGAATTGGACATTGATTCATAATCCACAAAACGTTTTTACCTCACAATACCTAACCCAACCTAACCTAACTATAACCGAAGTCAGAGAATTCATTATTGCCAAAATATCCACAAAAAGTTCATACCCCACCAAACCTCACCCATCTGAACCTAACCATCACCAAAATCGAATAAATGGACATTGCCAAAATATCCACTAAACGTGCTTATCTCACTATACCTTATCCAACCTAACCTAACCATCACCGAAAATAGAGAATTCGACATTGCCAAAATATCCACAAAAAGTTCTTATCCTACCAAACCTCACCCATCTGAACCTAACCATCACCGAAATCAAAGAATTGGACATTAATAAAATATCCACAAAACGTGCTTACCTCACAATACCTAACCCAACCTAACCTAACCATCACCGAAGTCAGAGAATTCGACATTGCCAAAATATCCACAAAAAGTTCTTATCCTACCAAACTTCACCCATCTGAACCTAACAATCACCAATATCAAAGAATTGGACATTGCAAAAATATCCACAAAACGTGCTTACCTCACAATACCTAACCCAACCTAACCTAACCATCACCGAAGTCAGAGAATTCGACATTGCCAAAATATCCACAAAAAGTTCTTATCCTACCAAACCTTACCCATCTGAACCTTACCATCACCGAAATCAAAGAAATGGACATTGCGAAAATATCCACAAAACGTCCTTACCACACAATACCTAACCCAACCTTACCTAACCATCACCGAAGTCAGAGAATTCGACATTGCCAAAATATCCACAAAAAGTTCTTATCATACCAAACCTCACCCATCTGAACCTAACCATCACCGAAATCAAAGAATTGGACATTAATAAAATATCCACAAAACGTGCTTACCTCACAATACCTAACCCAACCAAACCTAACCATCACCGAAGTAAGAGAATTCGACATTGCCAAAATATCCACAAAAAGTTCTTATCCTACCAAACCTCACCCATCTGAACCTAACCATCACCGAAATCAAAGAATTGGACATTAATAAAATATCCACAAAACGTGCTTACTTCACAATACCTAACCCAACCTAACCTAACTATCACCGAAGTCAGAGAATTCAACATTGCCAAAATATCCACAAAAAGTTCTTATCCTACCAAACCTCACCCATCTGAACCTAACCATCACCGAAATCAAAGAATTGGACATTAATAAAATATCCACAAAACGTGCTTACCTCACAATACCTAACCCAACCAAACCTAACCATCACCGAAGTAAGAGAATTCGACATTGCCAAAATATCCACAAAAAGTTCTTATCCTACCAAACCTCACCCATCTGAACCTAACCATCACCGAAATCAAAGAATTGGACATTAATAAAATATCCACAAAACGTGCTTACCTCACAATACCTAGCCCAACCTAACCTTACTATCACCGAAGTCAGAGAATTCGACATTGCCAAAATATCCACAAAAAGTTCTTATCCTACCAAACCTCACCCATCTGAACCTAACCATCACCGAAATCAAAGAATTGGACATTGCCAAAATATCCACAAAACGTGCTTACCTCACAATACCTAACCCAACCTAACCTCACCATCACCGAAGTCAGAGAATTCGACATTGCCAAAATATCCACAAAAAGTTCTTATCCTACCAAACCTCACTTATCTGAACCTAACCATCACCGAAATCAAAGAAATGGACATTGCGAAAATATCCACAAAACGTCCTTACAACACAATACCTAACCCAACCTTACCTAACCATCACCGAAGTCAGAGAATTCGACATTGCCAAAATATCCACAAAAAGTTCTCATCATACCAAACCTCACCCATCTGAACCTAACCAGCACCGAAATCAAAGAATTGGACATTGATTAATAATCCACAAAACGTTTTTACCTCACAATACCTAACCCAACCTAACCTAACCATCACCGAAGTCAGAGAATTCGACATTGCCAAAATATCCACAAAAAGTTCTTATCATACCAAACCTCACCCATCTGAACCTAACCATCACCGAAATCAAAGAATTGGACATTAATAAAATATCCACAAAACGTGCTTACCTCACAATACCTAACCCAACCAAACCTAACCATCACCGAAGTAAGAGAATTCGACATTGCCAAAATATCCACAAAAAGTTCTTATCCTACCAAACTTCACCCATCTGAACCTAACAATCACCAATATCAAAGAATTGGACATTGCAAAAACATCCACAAAACGTGCTTACCTCACAATACCTAACCCAACCTAACCTAACCATCACCGAAGTCAGAGAATTCGACATTGCCAAAATATCCACAAAAAGTTCTTATCCTACCAAACCTTACCCATCTGAACCTTACCATCACCGAAATCAAAGAAATGGACATTGCGAAAATATCCACAAAACGTCCTTACCACACAATACCTAACCCAACCTTACCTAACCATCACCGAAGTCAGAGAATTCGACATTGCCAAAATATCCACAAAAAGTTCTCATCATACCAAACCTCACCCATCTGAACCTAACCATCACCGAAATCAAAGAATTGGACATTGATTAATAATCCACAAAACGTTTTTACCTCACAATACCTAACCCAACCTAACCTAACCATCACCGAAGTCAGAAAATTCGACATTGCCAAAATATCCACAAAAAGTTCTTATCATACCAAACCTCACCCATCTGAACCTAACCATCACCGAAATCAAAGAATTGGACATTAATAAAATATCCACAAAACGTGCTTACCTCACAATACCTAACCGAACCAAACCTAACCATCACCGAAGTAAGAGAATTCGACATTGCCAAAATATCCACAAAAAGTTCTTATCCTACCAAACCTCACCCATCTGAACCTAACCATCACCGAAATCAAAGAATTGGACATTAATAAAATATCCACAAAACGTGCTTACCTCACAATACCTAACCGAACCTAACCTAACTATCACCGAAGTCAGAGAATTCGACATTGCCAAAATATCCACAAAAAGTTCTTATCCTACCAAACCTCACCCATCTGAACCTAACCATCACCGAAATCAAAGAATTGGACATTGCGAAAATATCCACAAAACGTGCATACCTTACAATTCCTAAACCAACCTAACCTTACCATCACCGAAGTCAGAGAATTCGACATTGCCAAAATATCCACAAAAAGTTCTTATCATACCAAACCTCACCCATCTGAACCTAACCATCACCGAAATCAAAGAAATGGACATTAATAAAATATCCACAAAACGTGCTTACCTCACAATACCTAACCCAACCTAACCTAACCATCACCGAAGTCAGAGAATTCGACATTGCCAAAATATCCACAAAAAGATCTTATCCTACCAAACTTCACCCATCTGAACCTAACAATCACCAATATCAAAGAATTGGACATTGCAAAAACATCCACAAAACGTGCTTACCTCACAATACCTAACCCAACCTAACCTAACCATCACCGAAGTCAGAGAATTCGACATTGCCAAAATATCCACAAAAAGTTCTTATCCTACCAAACCTCACCCATCTGAACCTAACCATCACCGAAATCAAAGAATTGGACATTAATAAAATATCCACAAAACGTGCTTACCTCACAATACCTAACCCAACCTAACCTAACTATCACCGAAGTCAGAGAATTCAACATTGCCAAAATATCCACAAAAAGTTCTTATCCTACCAAACCTCACCCATCTGAACCTAACCATCACCGAAATCAAAGAATTGGACATTAATTAAATATCCACAAAACGTGCTTACCTCACAATACCTAACCCAACCAAACCTAACCATCACCGAAGTAAGAGAATTCGACATTGCCAAAATATCCACAAAAAGTTCTTATCCTACCAAACCTCACCCATCTGAACCTAACCATCACCGAAATCAAAGAATTGGACATTAATAAAATATCCACAAAACGTGCTTACCTCACAATACCTAGCCCAACCTAACCTTACTATCACCGAAGTCAGAGAATTCGACATTGCCAAAATATCCACAAAAAGTTCTTATCCTACCAAACCTCACCCATCTGAACCTAACCATCACCGAAATCAAAGAATTGGACATTGCCAAAATATCCACAAAACGTGCTTACCTCACAATACCTAACCCAACCTAACCTCACCATCACCGAAGTCAGAGAATTCGACATTGCCAAAATATCCACAAAAAGTTCTTATCCTACCAAACCTCACCCATCTGAACCTAACCATCACCGAAATCAAAGAAATGGACATTGCGAAAATATCCACAAAACGTCCTTACCACACAATACCTAACCCAACGTTACCTAACCATCACCGAAGTCAGAGAATTCGACATTGCCAAAATATCCACAAAAAGTTCTCATCATACCAAACCTCACCCATCTGAACCTAACCAGCACCGAAATCAAAGAATTGGACATTGATTAATAATCCACAAAACGTTTTTACCTCATAATACCTAACCCAACCTAACCTAACCATCACCGAAGTCAGAGAATTCGACATTGCCAAAATATCCACAAAAAGTTCTTATCATACCAAACCTCACCCATCTGAACCTAACCATCACCGAAATCAAAGAATTGGACATTAATAAAATATCCACAAAACGTGCTTACCTCACAATACCTAACCCAACCAAACCTAACCATCACCGAAGTAAGAGAATTCGACATTGCCAAAATATCCACAAAAAGTTCTTATCCTACCAAACCTCACCCATCTGAACCTAACCATCACCGAAATCAAAGAATTGGACATTAATAAAATATCCACAAAACGTGCCTTCCTCACAATACCTAACCCAACCAAACCTAACCATCACCGAAGTAAGAGAATTCGACATTGCCAAAATATCCACAAAAAGTTCTTATCCTACCAAACCTCACCCATCTGAACCTAACCATCACCGAAATCAAAGAATTGGACATTAATAAAATATCCACAAAACGTGCTTACCTCACAATACCTAGCCCAACCTAACCTTACTATCACCGAAGTCAGAGAATTCGACATTGCCAAAATATCCACAAAAAGTTCTTATCCTACCAAACCTCACCCATCTGAACCTAACCATCACCGAAATCAAAGAATTGGACATTGCCAAAATATCCACAAAACGTGCTTACCTCACAATACCTAACCCAACCTAACCTAACCGTCACCGAAGTCAGAGAATTCGACATTGCCAAAATATCCACAAAAAGTTCTTATCCTACCAAACCTCACCCATCTGAACCTAACCATCACCAAAATCAAAGAATTGGACATTAATAAAATATCCACAAAACGTGCTTACCTCACAATACCTAACCCAACCTAACCTAACTATCCTTGAAGTCAGAGAATTGGACATTGCCAAAATATCCACAAAAAGTTCTTATCCTACCAAACCTCACCCATCTGAACCAAACCATCACCGAAATCAAAGAATAAGGCATTGCCAAAATATCCACAAAACGTGCTTACCTCACAATACCTAACCCAACCTAACCTAACCATCACCGAAGTCAAAGAATTCGACATTACCAAATTATCCACAAAAAGTTCTTATCCTACCAAACCTCACCCATCTGAACCTAACCATCACCGAAATCAAAGAATTGGACATTGCGAAAATATCCACAAAACGTGCATACCTTACAATACCTAAACCAACCTAACCTAACCATCACCGAAGTCAGAGAATTCGACATTGCCAAAATATCCACAAAAAGTTCTTATCCTACCAAACCTCACCCATCTGAACCTAACCATCACCGAAATCAAAGAATTAAGCATTGCCAAAATATCCACAAAACGTGCTTACCTCACAATACCTAACCCAACCTAACCTTACCATCACCGAAGTCAGAGAATTCGACATTGCCAAAATATCCACAAAAAGTTCTTATCCTACCAAACCTCACTTATCTGAACCTAACCATCACCGAAATCAAAGAATTGGACAATGATAAAATATCCACAAAACGTGCTTACCTCACAATACCTAACCCAACCTACCCTAACCATCACCGAAGTAAGAGAATTCGACATTGCCAAAATATCCACAAAAAGTTCTTATCCTACCAAACCTCACCCATCTGAACCTAACCATCACCGAAATCAAAGAATTGGACATTAATAAAATATCCACAAAACGTGTTTACCTCACAATACCTAGCCCAACCTACCTAACTATCACCGAAGTCAGAGAATTCGACATTGCCAAAATATCCACAAAAAGTTCTTATCCTACCAAACCTCACCCATCTGAACCTAACCATCACCGAAATCAAAGAATTAGACATTGCCAAAATATCCAAAAAACGTGCTTACCTCACAATACCTAACCCAACCTAACCTCACCATCACCGAAGTCAGAGAATTCGACATTGCCAAAATATCCACAAAAAGTTCTTATCCTACCAAACCTCACCCATCTGAACCTAACCATCACCGAAATCAAAGAATTGGACATTAATAAAATATCCACAAAACGTGCTTACCTCACAATACCTAACCCAACCAAACCTAACCATCACCGAAGTAAGAGAATTCGACATTGCCAAAATATCCACAAAAAGTTCTTATCCTACCAAACCTCACCCATCTGAACCTAACCATCACCGAAATCAAAGAATTGGACATTAATTAAATATCCACAAAACGTGCTTACCTCACAATACCTAGCCCAACCTAACCTAACTATCACCGAAGTCAGAGAATTCGACATTGCCAAAATATCCACAAAAAGTTCTTATCCTACCAAACCTCACCCATCTGAACCTAACCATCACCGAAATCAAAGAATTGGACATTGCCAAAATATCCACAAAACGTGCTTACCTCACAAAACCTAACCCAACCTAACCTCACCATCACTGAAGTCAGAGAATTCGACATTGCCAAAATATCCACAAAAAGTTCTTATCCTTCCAAACCTCACCCATCTGAACCTAACCATCACCGAAATCAAAGAATTGGACATTAATTAATAATCCACAAAACGTTTTTACCTCACAATACCTAACCCAACCTAACCAAACCATCACCGAAGTCAGAGAATTCGACATTGCCAAAATATCCACAAAAAGTTCTTATCATACCAAACCTCACCCATCTGAACCTAACCATCACCGAAATCAAAGAATTGGACATTAATAAAATATCCACAAAACGTGCTTACCTCACAATACCTAACCCAACCTAACCTAACTATCCTTGAAGTCAGAGAATTCGACATTGCCAAAATATCCACAAAAAGTTCTTATCCTACCAAACCTCACCCATCTGAACCAAACCATCACCGAAATCAAAGAATAAGGCATTGCCAAAATATCCACAAAACGTGCTTACCTCACAATACCTAACCCAACCTAACCTAACCATCACCGAAGTCAAAGAATTCGACATTACCAAATTATCCACAAAAAGTTCTTATCCTACCAAACCTCACCCATCTGAACCTAACCATCACCGAAATCAAAGAATTGGACATTGCGAAAATATCCACAAAACGTGCATACCTTACAATACCTAAACCAACCTAACCTAACCATCACCGAAGTCAGAGAATTCGACATTGCCAAAATATCCACAAAAAGTTCTTATCCTACCAAACCTCACCCATCTGAACCTAACAATCACCAATATCAAAGAACTGGACATTGCAAAAATATCCACAAAACGTGCTTACCTCACATTACCTAACCCAACCTAACCTAACCATCACCGAAGTCAGAGAATTCGACATTGCCAAAATATCCACAAAAAGTTCTTATCCTACCAAACCTTACCCATCTGAACCTAACCATCACCGAAATCGAAGAAATGGACATTGCCAAAATATCCACAAAACGTGCTTACCTCACTATACTTTATCCAACCTAACCTAACCATCACCGAAGTCAGAGAATTCGACATTGCCAAAATATCCACAAAAAGTTCTTATCCTACCAAACCTCACCCATCTGAACCTAACAATCACCAATATCAAAGAATTGGACATTGCAAAAATATCCACAAAACGTGCTTACCTCACATTACCTAACCCAACCTAACCTAACCATCACCGAAGTCAGAGAATTCGACATTGCCAAAATATCCACAAAAAGTTCTTATCCTACAAAACCTCACCCATCTGAACCTAACCATCACCGAAATCAAAGAATTGGACATTGATAAATAATCCACAAAACGTTTTTACCTCACAATACCTAACTCAACCTAACCTAACCATCACCGAAGTCAGAGAATTCGACATTGCCAAAATATCCACAAAAAGTTCTCATCATACCAAACCTCACCCATCTGAACCTAACCATCACCGAAATCAAAGAATTGGACATTAATTAATAATCCACAAAACGTTTTTACCTCACAATACCTAACCCAACCTAACCAAACCATCACCGAAGTCAGAGAATTCGACATTGCCAAAATATCCACAAAAAGTTCTTATCATACCAAACCTCACCCATCTGAACCTAACCATCACCGAAATCAAAGAATTGGACATTAATAAAATATCCACAAAACGTGCTTACCTCACAATACCTAACCCAACCTAACCTAACTATCCTTGAAGTCAGAGAATTCGACATTGCCAAAATATCCACAAAAAGTTCTTATCCTACCAAACCTCACCCATCTGAACCAAACCATCACCGAAATCAAAGAATAAGGCATTGCCAATATATCTACAAAACGTGCTTACCTCATAATACCTAACCCAACCTAACCTAACCATCACCGAAGTCAAAGAATTCGACATTACCAAATTATCCACAAAAAGTTCTTATCCTACCAAACCTCACCCATCTGAACCTAACCATCACCGAAATCAAAGAATTGGACATTGCGAAAATATCCAAAAAACGTGCATACCTTACAATACCTAAACCAACCTAACCTAACCATCACCGAAGTCAGAGAATTCGACATTGCCAAAATATCCATAAAAAGTTCTTATCCTACCAAACCTCACCCATCTGAACCTAACCATCACCGAAATCAAAGAATTGGACATTGCCAAAATATCCACAAAACGTGCTTACCTCACAATACCTAACCCAACCTAACCTCACCATCACCGAAGTCAGAGAATTCGACATTGCCAAAATATCCACAAAAAGTTCTTATCCTACCAAACCTCACCCATCTGAACCTAACCATCAGCGAAATCAAAGAATTGGACATTGCCAAAATATCCACAAAACGTGCTTACCTCACAATACCTAACCCAACCTAACCTTACCATCACTGAAGTCAGAGAATCCAACATTGCCAAAATATCCACAAAAAGTTCATACCCCACCAAACCTCACCCATCTGAACCTAACCATCACCGAAATCGAAGAAATGGACATTGCCAAAATATCCACAAAACGTGCTTACCTCACTATACTTTATCCAACCTAACCTAACCATCACCGAAGTTAGAGAATTCGACATTGCCAAAATATCCACAAAAAGTTCTTATCCTACCAAACCTTACCCATCTGAACTTAACCATCACCGAAATCAAAGAATTGGACATTAATAAAATATCCACAAAACGTGCTTACCTCACAATACCTAACCCAACCTAACCTAACCATCACCAAAGTCAGAGAATTCGACATTGCCAAAATATCCACAAAAAGTTCTTATCCTACCAAACTTCACCCATCTGAACCTAACAATCACCAATATCAAAGAATTAGACATTGCAAAAATATCCACAAAACGTGCTTACCTCACAATACCTAACCCAACTTAACCTAACCATCACCGAAGTCAGAGAATTCGACATTGCCAAAATATCCACAAAAAGTTCATACCCCACCAAACCTCACCCATCTGAACCTAACCATCACCGAAATCGAAGAAATGGACATTGCCAAAATATCCATAAAACGTGCTTACCTCACTATACTTTATCCAACCTAACCTAACCATCACCGAAGTTGGAGAATTCGACATTGCCAAAATATCCACAAAAAGTTCTTATCCTACCAAACCTCACCCATCTGAACCTAACCATCACCGAAATCAAAGAATTGGACATTGATAAATAATCCACAAAACGTTTTTACCTCACAATACCTAACCCAACCTAACCTAACCATCACCGAAGTCAGAGAATTCGACATTGCCAAAATATCCACAAAAAGTTCATACCCCACCAAACCTCACCCATCTGAACCTAACCATCACCGAAATCAAAGAATTGGACATTAATAAAATATCCACAAAACGTGCTTACCTCACAATACCTAACCCAACCAAACCTAACCATCACCGAAGTAAGAGAATTCGACATTGCCAAAATATCCACAAAAAGTTCTTATCCTACCAAACCTCACCCATCTGAACCTAACCATCACCGAAATCAAAGAATTGGACATTAATAAAATATCCACAAAACGTGCTTACCTCACAATACCTAACCCAACCTAACCTAACTATCACCGAAGTCAGAGAATTCAACATTGCCAAAATATCCACAAAAAGTTCTTATCCTACCAAACCTCACCCATCTGAACCTAACCATCACCGAAATCAAAGAATTGGACATTAATAAAATATCCACAAAACGTGCTTACCTCACAATACCTTACCCAACCAAACCTAACCATCACCGAAGTAAGAGAATTCGACATTGGCAAAATATCCACAAAAAGTTCTTATCCTACCAAACCTCACCCATCTGAACCTAACCATCACCGAAATCAAAGAATTGGACATTAATAAAATATCCACAAAACGTGCTTACCTCACAATACCTAACCCAACCTAACCTAACTATCACCGAACTCAGAGAATTCAACATTGCCAAAATATCCACAAAAAGTTCATACCCCACCAAACCTCACCCATCTGAACCTAACCATCACTAAAATCGAATAAATGGACATTGCCAAAATATCCACAAAACGTGCTTATCTCACTATAACTTATCCAACCTAACCTAACCATCACCGAAAATAGAGAATTCGACATTGCCAAAATATCCACAAAAAGTTCTTATCCTACCAAACCTCACCCATCTGAACCTAACCATCACCGAAATCAAAGAATTGGACATGAATAAAATATCCACAAAACGTGCTTACCTCACAATACCTAACCCAACCTAACCTAACCGTCACCGAAGTCAGAGAATTCGACATTGCCAAAATATCCACAAAAAGTTCTTATCCTACCAAACCTCACCCATCTGAACCTAACCATCACCGAAATCAAAGAATTAGACATTGCCAAAATATCCACAAAACGTGCTTACTTCACAATACCTAACCCAACCTAACCTTACCATCACTGAAGTCAGAGAATCCAACATTGCCAAAATATCCACAAAAAGTTCATACCCCACCAAACCTCACCCATCTGAACCTAACCATCACCGAAATCGAAGAAATGGACATTGCCAAAATATCCACAAAACGTGCTTACCTCACTATACTTTATCCAACCTAACCTAACCATCACCGAAGTTAGAAAATTCGACATTGCCAAAATATCCACAAAAAGTTCTTATCCTACCAAACCTCACCCATCTGAACCTAACCATCACCGAAATCAAAGAATTGGACATTGCCAAAATATCCACAAAACGTGCATACCTTACAATACCTAAACCAACCTAACCTTACCATCACCGAAGTCAGAGAATTCGACATTGCCAAAATATCCACAAAAAGTTCTTATCCTACCAAACCTCACCCATCTGAACCTAACCATCACCGAAATCAAAGAATTAGACATTGCCAAAATATCCACAAAACGTGCTTACTTCACAATACCTAACCCAACCTAACCTTACCTTCACTGAAGTCAGAGAATCCAACATTGCCAAAATATCCACAAAAAGTTCATACCCCACCAAACCTCACCCATCTGAACCTAACCATCACCGAAATCGAAGAAATGGACATTGCCAAAATATCCACAAAACGTGCTTACCTCACTATACTTTATCCAACCTAACCTAACCATCACCGAAGTCAGAGAATTCGACATTGCCAAAATATCCACAAAAAGTTCTTATCCTACCAAACCTCACCCATCTGAACCTAACAATCACCAATATCAAAGAATTGGACATTGCAAAAATATCCACAAAACGTGCTTACCTCACATTACCTAACCCAACCTAACCTAACCATCACCGAAGTCAGAGAATTCGACATTGCCAAAATATCCACAAAAAGTTCTTATCCTACCAAACCTTACCCATCTGAACCTAACCATCACCGAAATCAAAGAAATGGACATTGCGAAAATATCCACAAAACGTCATTACCTCGCAATACCTAACCCAACCTTACCTCACCATCACCGAAGTCAGAGAATTCGACATTGCCAAAATATCCACAAAAAGTTCTTATCCTACAAAACCTCACCCATCTGAACCTAACCATCACCGAAATCAAAGAATTGGACATTGATAAATAATCCACAAAACGTTTTTACCTCACAATACCTAACCCAACCTAACCTTACCATCACCGAAGTCAGAGAATTCGACATTGCCAAAATATCCACAAAAAGTTCTCATCATACCAAACCTCACCCATCTGAACCTAACCATCACCGAAATCAAAGAATTGGACATTAATTAATAATCCACAAAACGTTTTTACCTCACAATACCTAACCCAACCTAACCAAACCATCACCGAAGTCAGAGAATTCGACATTGCCAAAATATCCACAAAAAGTTCTTATCCTACCAAACCTCACCCATCTGAACCTAACCATCACCGAAATCAAAGAATTAGACATTGCCAAAATATCCAAAAAACGTGCTTACCTCACAATATTTTACTCTTAAATACAAACGTACCAAATATCCCCCTTGGTTTACATCGTCTCTTATTAAAATAATAAAAGAAAAAAACAAATTCCATAAAAAATTTAAAATTTATTCAAATCCCTTAGATTATCAAAGTTTTTCACTATTAAGAGCTCGAATTAAAAAATATTCTTTAATCTGCTTTAGAAATTATATTTCTCTTATTCAAAATAATATTAAAACTAATCCCAAATCATTTTGGTCATATATAAATTCAAAAAAAAATACCTCCTCTTCATATCCTTCCGTAATGTATTATGGAAATAAGTCGGCTTTACATGGTTCTGAAATCTGTACCATTTTTGCTGACTATTTTGACTCCACTTTCAATAGTGATTCTACCATTAACCTTTCTATCTCTAATACAGATACTTCTTCTTGTAACTTATCTACTTTTCATTTTGACTTATCTACTGTACTCAGTCACATCAACTCTCTCAATGTTAATCTTGGTGCGGGTTGTGATGGTTTGCCTTCTTTTTTCCTTGTTAAATGTGCTGTCCCATTATCTCTTCCCATAACAATCCTTTTCAATCTTTCTATGTCGAACGGTAAATTTCCTGACTATTGGAAATTATCTTACATCACCCCTATTTTTAAAAAAGGTGATAAGAATCTTATTGAGAATTACCGTCCTATATCTAAACTATCTGTCATTAGTAAAATCTTTGAAAAAATTATCTATAATTTCCTTTTCTCCAATTTCAAAAACTACATTATACCTGAACAACATGGTTTTTTTAAGGGGAGATCGGTAGAGACTAACCTGCTTAATTTCACTAGTACTCTCACATCTTATATGGACAAACGAATCCAAATAGACGTCGTTTATACGGATTTCTCTAAAGCTTTTGATAAAATCAATCACAACCTTTTACTCAATAAACTTTGGTCCCTCGGAATCCGAGGAAATTTATTTCGTTGGATCTCTTCGTATATACTAAATCGTCACCAAATCATAATTCTCAATGGTTTTAGATCATCACTTAGACATATTCCTTCCGGTGTCCCACAAGGGTCGCATTTAGGTCCCTTATTCTTTTTACTCTATATTAATGATATCTCATACATCTTCAAACATTCCTTTATACTTCTTTACGCTGATGATTTAAAAATTTACAAACCTATATACACCATAGACGATTGTCATAAGATACAAGAAGATCTAGATAGATTCTCTATATATTGTTTAAATAATGATCTTTTTATTAATCTAGAAAAATGCTCTATTTTAAATTTCACTAGAAATAAGTCAATTATTACTAATCAATATCAATTAAATCATTCAATCCTTAACACGTCATCTTCTATTAAGGATCTTGGTGTAATACTCAATGATAAACTAGATTTCTCTGAACATATTTCTTTTATTACCAACAAAGCATTTAAATCTCTTGGATTCCTACTCCGCTCAACAAAACCCTTTAATGATCCTTACGTACTAAAATTACTTTATTTTTCCTTTGTAAGGTCTCACCTTGAATTTGCCTCAATTATCTGGTCACCTTTTTATTTATCCCATATTAATTGTATTGAGAAAGTTCAACTTAAATTTATTAAATCCTTACGCTACCTTTTTCCTACCTATACCCATTCTACTGTTTCCGACATTTTAAAAATCCTTTCTTTTAACAATCTTTCTGTCAGGCGACGACATTCTGATGCTATATTCTTCTTTAAGCTCATAAATGGTTTCCTTGATTGTTCTGATTTACTGAATAAGGTTAATTTCAGAATCCCAGTTCGATACCCTAGACGCGTTGCACTCTTTTCACTTGATCCTTTCAATACTAATTCCCAAAAATATTTTTATCTGCAGCGCGTTTATCGTATGTTTAACGGAGAGCTGAATGAGGTTGATCTGTTTGGTATTTCCCTACATCAATTCAGGTCTAACATCAAGAGAATCTTGACCGATTGATTCATTTTTTCTTCTATTCTATTTTTCCAATATTTCCATTATTTTTATACTTTAGTTTAGTTATGTAATGTGCTATTTAATCATATTATAGCTTTCATTCCTTTCCATTTCATTTGTTTATTTTGTATTTACCTTTTTCATTTGTTTTTTATATTTGTAAATTTCAATTTCTTCTTATATTCTATCTTATAACCTTTTCCAATTATTTTAATACTATAGTTTAATTATGCAATGTACTACATATTTTGTCATGCCTTTATTCTTTACTTTTTAATTTGTTTTCCTTATATTTATCTTTTTCATTTTTGTAAAAATCTATTATTGGACTCGGGTGTTACATATATTATTTATTTACTTTTTGTGTTTTTTATACCTATCTCTGTACATCCTGTCTGTTGATTTTTCAATTAATTAATTAATAATACCTAACCCAACCTAACCTCACCATCACCGAAGTCAGAGAATTCGACATTGCCAAAATATCCACAAAAAGTTCTTATCCTACCAAACCTCACCCATCTGAACCTAACCATCACCAAAATCAAAGAATTGGACATTAATAAAATATCCACAAAACGTGCTTACCTCACAATACCTAACCCAACCTAACCTAACTATCCTTGAAGTCAGAGAATTGGACATTGCCAAAATATCCACAAAAAGTTCTTATCCTACCAAACCTCACCCATCTGAACCAAACCATCACCGAAATCAAAGAATAAGGCATTGCCAAAATATCCACAAAACGTGCTTACCTCACAATACCTAACCCAACCTAACCTAACCATCACCGAAGTCAAAGAATTCGACATTACCAAATTATCCACAAAAAGTTCTTATCCTACCAAACCTCACCCATCTGAACCTAACCATCACCGAAATCAAAGAATTGGACATTGCGAAAATATCCACAAAACGTGCATACCTTACAATACCTAAACCAACCTAACCTAACCATCACCGAAGTCAGAGAATTCGACATTGCCAAAATATCCACAAAAAGTTCTTATCCTACCAAACCTCACCCATCTGAACCTAACCATCACCGAAATCAAAGAATTAGGCATTGCCAAAATATCCACAAAACGTGCTTACCTCACAATACCTAACCCAACCTAACCTTACCATCACCGAAGTCAGAGAATTCGACATTGCCAAAATATCCACAAAAAGTTCTTATCCTACCAAACCTCACTTATCTGAACCTAACCATCACCGAAATCAAAGAATTGGACAATGATAAAATATCCACAAAACGTGCTTAGCTCACTATACCTTATCCAACCTAACCTAACCATCACCGAAGTAAGAGAATTCGACATTGCCAAAATATCCACAAAAAGTTCTTATCCTACCAAACCTCACCCATCTGAACCTAACCATCACCGAAATCAAAGAATTGGACATTAATAAAATATCCACAAAACGTGTTTACCTCACAATACCTAGCCCAACCTACCTAACTATCACCGAAGTCAGAGAATTCGACATTGCCAAAATATCCACAAAAAGTTCTTATCCTACCAAACCTCACCCATCTGAACCTAACCATCACCGAAATCAAAGAATTAGGCATTGCCAAAATATCCACAAAACGTGCTTACCTCACAATACCTAACCCAACCTAACCTTACCATCACCGAAGTCAGAGAATTCGACATTGCCAAAATATCCACAAAAAGTTCTTATCCTACCAAACCTCACTTATCTGAACCTAACCATCACCGAAATCAAAGAATTGGACAATGATAAAATATCCACAAAACGTGCTTACCTCACAATACCTAACCCAACCTACCCTAACCATCACCGAAGTAAGAGAATTCGACATTGCCAAAATATCCAAAAAAAGTTCTTATCCTACCAAACCTCACCCATCTGAACCTAACCATCACCGAAATCAAAGAATTGGACATTAATAAAATATCCACAAAACGTGCTTACCTCACAATACCTAACCCAACCAAACCTAACCATCACCGAAGTCAAAGAATTCGACATTACCAAATTATCCACAAAAAGTTCTTATCCTACCAAACCTCACCCATCTGAACCTAACCATCACCGAAATCAAAAAATTGGACATTGCGAAAATATCCACAAAACGTGCATACCTTACAATACCTAAACCAACCTAACCTAACCATCACCGAAGTCAGAGAATTCGACATTGCCAAAATATCCACAAAAAGTTCTTATCCTACCAAACCTCACCCATCTGAACCTAACCATCACCAAAATCAAAGAATTAGGCATTGCCAAAATATCCACAAAACGTGCTTACCTCACAATACCTAACCCAACCTAACCTTACCATCACCGAAGTCAGAGAATTCGACATTGCCAAAATATCCACAAAAAGTTCTTATCCTACCAAACCTCACTTATCTGAACCTAACCATCACCGAAATCAAAGAATTGGACAATAATAAAATATCCACAAAACGTGCTTACCTCACAATACCTAACCCAACCTACCCTAACCATCACCGAAGTAAGAGAATTCGACATTGCCAAAATATCCACAAAAAGTTCTTATCCTACCAAACCTCACCCATCTGAACCTAACCATCACCGAAATCAAAGAATTGGACATTAATAAAATATCCACAAAACGTGTTTACCTCACAATACCTAGCCCAACCTACCTAACTATCACCGAAGTCAGAGAATTCGACATTGCCAAAATATCCACAAAAAGTTCTTATCCTACCAAACCTCACCCATCTGAACCTAACCATCACCGAAATCAAAGAATTGGACATTATTAAAATATCCACAAAACGTGCTTACCTCACAATACCTAACCCAACCAAACCTAACCATCACCGAAGTAAGAGAATTCGACATTGCCAAAATATCCACAAAAAGTTCTTATCCTACCAAACCTCACCCATCTGAACCTAACCATCACCGAAATCAAAGAATTGGACATTAATAAAATATCCACAAAACGTGCTTACCTCACAATACCTAGCCCAACCTAACCTAACTATCACCGAAGTCAGAGAATTCGACATTGCCAAAATATCCACAAAAAGTTCTTATCCTACCAAACCTCACCCATCTGAACCTAACCATCACCGAAATCAAAGAATTGGACATTGCCAAAATATCCACAAAACGTGCTTACCTCACAAAACCTAACCCAACCTACCCTAACCATCACCGAAGTAAGAGAATTCGACATTGCCAAAATATCCACAAAAAGTTCTTATCCTACCAAACCTCACCCATCTGAACCTAACCATCACCGAAATCAAAGAATTGGACATTAATAAAATATCCACAAAACGTGTTTACCTCACAATACCTAGCCCAACCTACCTAACTATCACCGAAGTCAGAGAATTCGACATTGCCAAAATATCCACAAAAAGTTCTTATCCTACCAAACCTCACCCATCTGAACCTAACCATCACCGAAATCAAAGAATTAGACATTGCCAAAATATCCAAAAAACGTGCTTACCTCACAATACCTAACCCAACCTAACCTCACCATCACCGAAGTCAGAGAATTCGACATTGCCAAAATATCCACAAAAAGTTCTTATCCTACCAAACCTCACCCATCTGAACCTAACCATCACCGAAATCAAAGAATTGGACATTAATAAAATATCCACAAAACGTGCTTACCTCACAATACCTAACCCAACCAAACCTAACCATCACCGAAGTCAAAGAATTCGACATTACCAAATTATCCACAAAAAGTTCTTATCCTACCAAACCTCACCCATCTGAACCTAACCATCACCGAAATCAAAGAATTGGACATTGCGAAAATATCCACAAAACGTGCATACCTTACAATACCTAAACCAACCTAACCTAACCATCACCGAAGTCAGAGAATTCGACATTGCCAAAATATCCACAAAAAGTTCTTATCCTACCAAACCTCACCCATCTGAACCTAACCATCACCGAAATCAAAGAATTAGGCATTGCCAAAATATCCACAAAACGTGCTTACCTCACAATACCTAACCCAACCTAACCTTACCATCACCGAAGTCAGAAAATTCGACATTGCCAAAATATCCACAAAAAGTTCTTATCCTACCAAACCTCACTTATCTGAACCTAACCATCACCGAAATCAAAGAATTGGACAATGATAAAATATCCACAAAACGTGCTTACCTCACAATACCTAACCCAACCTACCCTAACCATCACCGAAGTAAGAGAATTCGACATTGCCAAAATATCCACAAAAAGTTCTTATCCTACCAAACCTCACCCATCTGAACCTAACCATCACCGAAATCAAAGAATTGGACATTAATAAAATATCCACAAAACGTGTTTACCTCACAATACCTAGCCCAACCTACCTAACTATCACCGAAGTCAGAGAATTCGACATTGCCAAAATATCCACAAAAAGTTCTTATCCTACCAAACCTCACCCATCTGAACCTAACCATCACCGAAATCAAAGAATTGGACATTAATAAAATATCCACAAAACGTGCTTACCTCACAATACCTAACCCAACCAAACCTAACCATCACCGAAGTAAGAGAATTCGACATTGCCAAAATATCCACAAAAAGTTCTTATCCTACCAAACCTCACCCATCTGAACCTAACCATCACCGAAATCAAAGAATTGGACATTAATAAAATATCCACAAAACGTGCTTACCTCACAATACCTAGCCCAACCTAACCTAACTATCACCGAAGTCAGAGAATTCGACATTGCCAAAATATCCACAAAAAGTTCTTATCCTACCAAACCTCACCCATCTGAACCTAACCATCACCGAAATCAAAGAATTGGACATTGCCAAAATATCCACAAAACGTGCTTACCTCACAAAACCTAACCCAACCTAACCTCACCATCACTGAAGTCAGAGAATTCGACATTGCCAAAATATCCACAAAAAGTTCTTATCCTTCCAAACCTCACCCATCTGAACCTAACCATCACCGAAATCAAAGAATTGGACATTAATTAATAATCCACAAAACGTTTTTACCTCACAATACCTAACCCAACCTAACCAAACCATCACCGAAGTCAGAGAATTCGACATTGCCAAAATATCCACAAAAAGTTCTTATCATACCAAACCTCACCCATCTGAACCTAACCATCACCGAAATCAAAGAATTGGACATTAATAAAATATCCACAAAACGTGCTTACCTCACAATACCTAACCCAACCTAACCTAACTATCCTTGAAGTCAGAGAATTCGACATTGCCAAAATATCCACAAAAAGTTCTTATCCTACCAAACCTCACCCATCTGAACCAAACCATCACCGAAATCAAAGAATAAGGCATTGCCAAAATATCCACAAAACGTGCTTACCTCACAATACCTAACCCAACCTAACCTTACCATCACCGAAGTCAAAGAATTCGACATTACCAAATTATCCACAAAAAGTTCTTATCCTACCAAACCTCACCCATCTGAACCTAACCATCACCGAAATCAAAGAATTGGACATTGCGAAAATATCCACAAAACGTGCATACCTTACAATACCTAAACCAACCTAACCTAACCATCACCGAAGTCAGAGAATTCGACATTGCCAAAATATCCACAAAAAGTTCTTATCCTACCAAACCTCACCCATCTGAACCTAACAATCACCAATATCAAAGAACTGGACATTGCAAAAATATCCACAAAACGTGCTTACCTCACATTACCTAACCCAACCTAACCTAACCATCACCGAAGTCAGAGAATTCGACATTGCCAAAATATCCACAAAAAGTTCTTATCCTACCAAACCTTACCCATCTGAACCTAACCATCACCGAAATCGAAGAAATGGACATTGCCAAAATATCCACAAAACGTGCTTACCTCACTATACTTTATCCAACCTAACCTAACCATCACCGAAGTCAGAGAATTCGACATTGCCAAAATATCCACAAAAAGTTCTTATCCTACCAAACCTCACCCATCTGAACCTAACAATCACCAATATCAAAGAATTGGACATTGCAAAAATATCCACAAAACGTGCTTACCTCACATTACCTAACCCAACCTAACCTAACCATCACCGAAGTCAGAGAATTCGACATTGCCAAAATATCCACAAAAAGTTCTTATCCTACAAAACCTCACCCATCTGAACCTAACCATCACCGAAATCAAAGAATTGGACATTGATAAATAATCCACAAAACGTTTTTACCTCACAATACCTAACTCAACCTAACCTAACCATCACCGAAGTCAGAGAATTCGACATTGCCAAAATATCCACAAAAAGTTCTCATCATACCAAACCTCACCCATCTGAACTTAACCATCACCGAAATCAAAGAATTGGACATTAATAAAATATCCACAAAACGTGCTTACCTCACAATACCTAACCCAACCTAACCTAACTATCCTTGAAGTCAGAGAATTCGACATTGCTAAAATATCCACAAAAAGTTCTTATCCTACCAAACCTCACCCATCTGAACCAAACCATCACCGAAATCAAAGAATAAGGCATTGCCAATATATCTACAAAACGTGCTTACCTCACAATACCTAACCCAACCTAACCTAACCATCACCGAAGTCAAAGAATTCGACATTACCAAATTATCCACAAAAAGTTCTTATCCTACCAAACCTCACCCATCTGAACCTAACCATCACCGAAATCAAAGAATTGGACATTGCGAAAATATCCACAAAACGTGCATACCTTACAATACCTAAACCAACCTAACCTAACCATCACCGAAGTCAGAGAATTCGACATTGCCAAAATATCCATAAAAAGTTCTTATCCTACCAAACCTCACCCATCTGAACCTAACCATCACCGAAATCAAAGAATTGGACATTGCTAAAATATCCACAAAACGTGCTTACCTCACAATACCTAACCCAACCTAACCTCACCATCACCGAAGTCAGAGAATTCGACATTGCCAAAATATCCACAAAAAGTTCTTATCCTACCAAACCTCACCCATCTGAACCTAACCATCAGCGAAATCAAAGAATTGGACATTGCCAAAATATCCACAAAACGTGCTTACCTCACAATACCTAACCCAACCTAACCTTACCATCACTGAAGTCAGAGAATCCAACATTGCCAAAATATCCACAAAAAGTTCATACCCCACCAAACCTCACCCATCTGAACCTAACCATCACCGAAATCGAAGAAATGGACATTGCCAAAATATCCACAAAACGTGCTTACCTCACTATACTTTATCCAACCTAACCTAACCATCACCGAAGTTAGAGAATTCGACATTGCCAAAATATCCACAAAAAGTTCTTATCCTACCAAACCTCACCCATCTGAACCTAACCATCACCGAAATCAAAGAATTGGACATTGATAAATAATCCACAAAACGTTTTTACCTCACAATACCTAACCCAACCTAACCTAACCATCACCGAAGTCAGAGAATTCGACATTGCCAAAATATCCACAAAAAGTTCATACCCCACCAAACCTCACCCATCTGAACCTAACCATCACCGAAATCAAAGAATTGGACATTAATAAAATATCCACAAAACGTGCTTACCTCACAATACCTAACCCAACCAAACCTAACCATCACCGAAGTAAGAGAATTCGACATTGCCAAAATATCCACAAAAAGTTCTTATCCTACCAAACCTCACCCATCTAAACCTAACCATCACCGAAATCAAAGAATTGGACATTAATAAAATATCCACAAAACGTGCTTACCTCACAATACCTAACCCAACCTAACCTAACTATCACCGAAGTCAGAGAATTCAACATTGCCAAAATATCCACAAAAAGTTCTTATCCTACCAAACCTCACCCATCTGAACCTAACCATCACCGAAATCAAAGAATTGGACATTAATAAAATATCCACAAAACGTGCTTACCTCACAATACCTAACCCAACCAAACCTAACCATCACCGAAGTAAGAGAATTCGACATTGCCAAAATATCCACAAAAAGTTCTTATCCTACCAAACCTCACCCATCTGAACCTAACCATCACCGAAATCAAAGAATTGGACATTAATAAAATATCCACAAAACGTGCTTACCTCACAATACCTAACCCAACCAAACCTAACCATCACCGAAGTAAGAGAATTCGACATTGCCAAAATATCCACAAAAAGTTCTTATCCTACCAAACCTCACCCATCTGAAACTAACCATCACCGAAATCAAAGAATTGGACATTAATAAAATATCCACAAAACGTGCTTACCTCACAATACCTAACCCAACCTAACCTAACTATCACCGAAGTCAGAGAATTCAACATTGCCAAAATATCCACAAAAAGTTCTTATCCTACCAAACCTCACCCATCTGAACCTAACCATCACCGAAATCAAAGAATTGGACATTAATAAAATATCCACAAAACGTGCTTACCTCACAATACCTAACCCAACCAAACCTAACCATCACCGAAGTAAGAGAATTCGACATTGCCAAAATATCCACAAAAAGTTCTTATCCTACCAAACCTCACCCATCTGAACCTAACCATCACCGAAATCAAAGAATTGGACATTAATAAAATATCCACAAAACGTGCTTACCTCACAATACCTAGCCCAACCTAACCTTACTATCACCGAAGTCAGAGAATTCGACATTGCCAAAATATCCACAAAAAGTTCTTATCCTTCCAAACCTCACCCATCTGAACCTAACCATCACCGAAATCAAAGAATTGGACATTAATTAATAATCCACAAAACGTTTTTACCTCACAATACCTAACCCAACCTAACCAAACCATCACCGAAGTCAGAGAATTCGACATTGCCAAAATATCCACAAAAAGTTCTTATCATACCAAACCTCACCCATCTGAACCTAACCATCACCGAAATCAAAGAATTGGACATTTATAAAATATCCACAAAACGTGCTTACCTCACAATACCTAACCCAACCTAACCTAACTATCCTTGAAGTCAGAGAATTCGACATTGCCAAAATATCCACAAAAAGTTCTTATCCTACCAAACCTCACCCATCTGAACCAAACCATCACCGAAATCAAAGAATAAGGCATTGCCAAAATATCCACAAAACGTGCTTACCTCACAATACCTAACCCAACCTAACCTTACCATCACCGAAGTCAAAGAATTCGACATTACCAAATTATCCACAAAAAGTTCTTATCCTACCAAACCTCACCCATCTGAACCTAACCATCACCGAAATCAAAGAATTGGACATTGCGAAAATATCCACAAAACGTGCATACCTTACAATACCTAAACCAACCTAACCTAACCATCACCGAAGTCAGAGAATTCGACATTGCCAAAATATCCACAAAAAGTTCTTATCCTACCAAACCTCACCCATCTGAACCTAACAATCACCAATATCAAAGAACTGGACATTGCAAAAATATCCACAAAACGTGCTTACCTCACATTACCTAACCCAACCTAACCTAACCATCACCGAAGTCAGAGAATTCGACATTGCCAAAATATCCACAAAAAGTTCTTATCCTACCAAACCTTACCCATCTGAACCTAACCATCACCGAAATCGAAGAAATGGACATTGCCAAAATATCCACAAAACGTGCTTACCTCACTATACTTTATCCAACCTAACCTAACCATCACCGAAGTCAGAGAATTCGACATTGCCAAAATATCCACAAAAAGTTCTTATCCTACCAAACCTCACCCATCTGAACCTAACAATCACCAATATCAAAGAATTGGACATTGCAAAAATATCCACAAAACGTGCTTACCTCACATTACCTAACCCAACCTAACCTAACCATCACCGAAGTCAGAGAATTCGACATTGCCAAAATATCCACAAAAAGTTCTTATCCTACAAAACCTCACCCATCTGAACCTAACCATCACCGAAATCAAAGAATTGGACATTGATAAATAATCCACAAAACGTTTTTACCTCACAATACCTAACTCAACCTAACCTAACCATCACCGAAGTCAGAGAATTCGACATTGCCAAAATATCCACAAAAAGTTCTCATCATACCAAACCTCACCCCTCTGAACCTAACCATCACCGAAATCAAAGAATTGGACATTAATTAATAATCCACAAAACGTTTTTACCTCACAATACCTAACCCAACCTAACCAAACCATCACCGAAGTCAGAGAATTCGACATTGCCAAAATATCCACAAAAAGTTCTTATCATACCAAACCTCACCCATCTGAACTTAACCATCACCGAAATCAAAGAATTGGACATTAATAAAATATCCACAAAACGTGCTTACCTCACAATACCTAACCCAACCTAACCTAACTATCCTTGAAGTCAGAGAATTCGACATTGCCAAAATATCCACAAAAAGTTCTTATCCTACCAAACCTCACCCATCTGAACCAAACCATCACCGAAATCAAAGAATAAGGCATTGCCAATATATCTACAAAACGTGCTTACCTCACAATACCTAACCCAACCTAACCTAACCATCACCGAAGTCAAAGAATTCGACATTACCAAATTATCCACAAAAAGTTCTTATCCTACCAAACCTCACCCATCTGAACCTAACCATCACCGAAATCAAAGAATTGGACATTGCGAAAATATCCACAAAACGTGCATACCTTACAATACCTAAACCAACCTAACCTAACCATCACCGAAGTCAGCGAATTCGACATTGCCAAAATATCCATAAAAAGTTCTTATCCTACCAAACCTCACCCATCTGAACCTAACCATCACCGAAATCAAAGAATTGGACATTGCCAAAATATCCACAAAACGTGCTTACCTCACAATACCTAACCCAACCTAACCTCACCATCACCGAAGTCAGAGAATTCGACATTGCCAAAATATCCACAAAAAGTTCTTATCCTACCAAACCTCACCCATCTGAACCTAACCATCAGCGAAATCAAAGAATTGGACATTGCCAAAATATCCACAAAACGTGCTTACCTCACAATACCTAACCCAACCTAACCTTACCATCACTGAAGTCAGAGAATCCAACATTGCCAAAATATCCACAAAAAGTTCATACCCCACCAAACCTCACCCATCTGAACCTAACCATCACCGAAATCGAAGAAATGGACATTGCCAAAATATCCACAAAACGTGCTTACCTCACTATACTTTATCCAACCTAACCTAACCATCACCGAAGTTAGAGAATTCGACATTGCCAAAATATCCACAAAAAGTTCTTATCCTACCAAACCTCACCCATCTGAACCTAACCATCACCGAAATCAAAGAATTGGACATTGATAAATAATCCACAAAACGTTTTTACCTCACAATACCTAACCCAACCTAACCTAACCATCACCGAAGTCAGAGAATTCGACATTGCCAAAATATCCACAAAAAGTTCATACCCCACCAAACCTCACCCATCTGAACCTAACCATCACCGAAATCAAAGAATTGGACATTAATAAAATATCCACAAAACGTGCTTACCTCACAATACCTAACCCAACCAAACCTAACCATCACCGAAGTAAGAGAATTCGACATTGCCAAAATATCCACAAAAAGTTCTTATCCTACCAAACCTCACCCATCTGAACCTAACCATCACCGAAATCAAAGAATTGGACATTAATAAAATATCCACAAAACGTGCTTACCTCACAATACCTAACCCAACCTAACCTAACTATCACCGAAGTCAGAGAATTCAACATTGCCAAAATATCCACAAAAAGTTCTTATCCTACCAAACCTCACCCATCTGAACCTAACCATCACCGAAATCAAAGAATTGGACATTAATAAAATATCCACAAAACGTGCTTACCTCACAATACCTAACCCAACCAAACCTAACCATCACCGAAGTAAGAGAATTCGACATTGCCAAAATATCCACAAAAAGTTCTTATCCTACCAAACCTCACCCATCTGAACCTAACCATCACCGAAATCAAAGAATTGGACATTAATAAAATATCCACAAAACGTGCTTACCTCACAATACCTAACCCAACCAAACCTAACCATCACCGAAGTAAGAGAATTCGCCATTGCCAAAATATCCACAAAAAGTTCTTATCCTACCAAACCTCACCCATCTGAACCTAACCATCACCGAAATCAAAGAATTGGACATTAATAAAATATCCACAAAACGTGCTTACCTCACAATACCTAACCCAACCTAACCTAACTATCACCGAAGTCAGAGAATTCAACATTGCCAAAATATCCACAAAAAGTTCTTATCCTACCAAACCTCACCCATCTGAACCTAACCATCACCGAAATCAAAGAATTGGACATTAATAAAATATCCACAAAACGTGCTTACCTCACAATACCTAACCCAACCAAACCTAACCATCACCGAAGTAAGAGAATTCGACATTGCCAAAATATCCACAAAAAGTTCTTATCCTACCAAACCTCACCCATCTGAACCTAACCATCACCGAAATCAAAGAATTGGACATTAATAAAATATCCACAAAACGTGCTTACCTCACAATACCTAGCCCAACCTAACCTTACTATCACCGAAGTCAGAGAATTCGACATTGCCAAAATATCCACAAAAAGTTCTTATCCTACCAAACCTCACCCATCTGAACCTAACCATCACCGAAATCAAAGAATTGGACATTGCCAAAATATCCACAAAACGTGCTTACCTCACAATACCTAACCCAACCTAACCTCACCATCACCGAAGTCAGAGAATTCGACATTGCCAAAATATCCACAAAAAGTTCTTATCCTACCAAACCTCACCCATCTGAACCTAACCATCACCGAAATCAAAGAAATGGACATTGCGAAAATATCCACAAAACGTCCTTACCACACAATACCTAACCCAACGTTACCTAACCATCACCGAAGTCAGAGAATTCGACATTGCCAAAATATCCACAAAAAGTTCTCATCATACCAAACCTCACCCATCTGAACCTAACCAGCACCGAAATCAAAGAATTGGACATTGATTAATAATCCACAAAACGTTTTTACCTCACAATACCTAACCCAACCTAACCTAACCATCACCGAAGTCAGAGAATTCGACATTGCCAAAATATCCACAAAAAGTTCTTATCATACCAAACCTCACCCATCTGAACCTAACCATCACCGAAATCAAAGAATTGGACATTAATAAAATATCCACAAAACGTGCTTACCTCACAATACCTAACCCAACCAAACCTAACCATCACCGAAGTAAGAGAATTCGACATTGCCAAAATATCCACAAAAAGTTCTTATCCTACCAAACCTCACCCATCTGAACCTAACCATCGCCGAAATCAAAGAATTGGACATTAATAAAATATCCACAAAACGTGCTTACCTCACAATACCTAACCCAACCTAACCTAACTATCACCGAAGTCAGAGAATTCAACATTGCCAAAATATCCACAAAAAGTTCATACCCCACCAAACCTCACCCATCTGAACCTAACCATCACTAAAATCGAATAAATGGACATTGCCAAAATATCCACAAAACGTGCTTATCTCACTATAACTTATCCAACCTAACCTAACCATCACCGAAAATAGAGAATTCGACATTGCCAAAATATCCACAAAAAGTTCTTATCCTACCAAACCTCACCCATCTGAACCTAACCATCACCGAAATCAAAGAATTGGACATGAATAAAATATCCACAAAACGTGCTTACCTCACAATACCTAACCCAACCTAACCTAACCGTCACCGAAGTCAGAGAATTCGACATTGCCAAAATATCCACAAAAAGTTCTTATCCTACCAAACCTCACCCATCTGAACCTAACCATCACCGAAATCAAAGAATTAGACATTGCCAAAATATCCACAAAACGTGCTTACTTCACAATACCTAACCCAACCTAACCTTACCATCACTGAAGTCAGAGAATCCAACATTGCCAAAATATCCACAAAAAGTTCATACCCCACCAAACCTCACCCATCTGAACCTAACCATCACCGAAATCGAAGAAATGGACATTGCCAAAATATCCACAAAACGTGCTTACCTCACTATACTTTATCCAACCTAACCTAACCATCACCGAAGTTAGAGAATTCGACATTGCCAAAATATCCACAAAAAGTTCTTATCCTACCAAACCTCACCCATCTGAACCTAACCATCACCGAAATCAAAGAATTGGACATTGCCAAAATATCCACAAAACGTGCTTACCTCACAATACCTAACCCAACCTAACCTCACCATCACTGAAGTCAGAGAATTCGACATTGCCAAAATATCCACAAAAAGTTCTTATCCTACCAAACCTCACCCATCTGAACCTAACCATCACCGAAATCAAAGAATTGGACATTGCGAAAATATCCACAAAACGTGCATACCTTACAATACCT
Source organism: Arctopsyche grandis (assembly GCF_051622035.1). Classification (NCBI taxonomy): domain Eukaryota; kingdom Metazoa; phylum Arthropoda; class Insecta; order Trichoptera; family Hydropsychidae; genus Arctopsyche; species Arctopsyche grandis. The sequence goes on from NW_027518431.1 coordinate 748,993, forward strand.
AAACCAACCTAACCTTACCATCACCGAAGTCAGAGAATTCGACATTGCCAAAATATCCACAAAAAGTTCTTATCCTACCAAACCTCACCCATCTGAACCTAACCATCACCGAAATCAAAGAATTAGACATTGCCAAAATATCCACAAAACGTGCTTACTTCACAATACCTAACCCAACCTAACCTTACCTTCACTGAAGTCAGAGAATCCAACATTGCCAAAATATCCACAAAAAGTTCATACCCCACCAAACCTCACCCATCTGAACCTAACCATCACCGAAATCGAAGAAATGGACATTGCTAAAATATCCACAAAACGTGCTTACCTCACTATACTTTATCCAACCTAACCTAACCATCACCGAAGTCAGAGAATTCGACATTGCCAAAATATCCACAAAAAGTTCTTATCCTACCAAACCTCACCCATCTGAACCTAACAATCACCAATATCAAAGAATTGGACATTGCAAAAATATCCACAAAACGTGCTTACCTCACATTACCTAACCCAACCTAACCTAACCATCACCGAAGTCAGAGAATTCGACATTGCCAAAATATCCACAAAAAGTTCTTATCCTACCAAACCTTACCCATCTGAACCTAACCATCACCGAAATCAAAGAAATGGACATTGCGAAAATATCCACAAAACGTCATTACCTCGCAATACCTAACCCAACCTTACCTCACCATCACCGAAGTCAGAGAATTCGACATTGCCAAAATATCCACAAAAAGTTCTTATCCTACAAAACCTCACCCATCTGAACCTAACCATCACCGAAATCAAAGAATTGGACATTAATAAAATATCCACAAAACGTGCTTACCTCACAATACCTAGCCCAACCTAACCTTACTATCACCCAAGTCAGAGAATTCGACATTGCCAAAATATCCACAAAAAGTTCTTATCCTACCAAACCTCACCCATCTGAACCTAACCATCACCGAAATCAAAGAATTGGACATTGCCAAAATATCCACAAAACGTGCTTACCTCACAATACCTAACCCAACCTAACCTCACCATCACCGAAGTCAGAGAATTCGACATTGCCAAAATATCCACAAAAAGTTCTTATCCTACCAAACCTCACCCATCTGAACCTAACCATCACCGAAATCAAAGAAATGGACATTGCGAAAATATCCACAAAACGTCCTTACCACACAATACCTAACCCAACGTTACCTAACCATCACCGAAGTCAGAGAATTCGACATTGCCAAAATATCCACAAAAAGTTCTCATCATACCAAACCTCACCCATCTGAACCTAACCAGCACCGAAATCAAAGAATTGGACATTGATTAATAATCCACAAAACGTTTTTACCTCACAATACCTAACCCAACCTAACCTAACCATCACCGAAGTCAGAGAATTCGACATTGCCAAAATATCCACAAAAAGTTCTTATCATACCAAACCTCACCCATCTGAACCTAACCATCACCGAAATCAAAGAATTGGACATTAATAAAATATCCACAAAACGTGCTTACCTCACAATACCTAACCCAACCAAACCTAACCATCACCGAAGTAAGAGAATTCGACATTGCCAAAATATCCACAAAAAGTTCTTATCCTACCAAACCTCACCCATCTGAACCTAACCATCACCGAAATCAAAGAATTAGACATTGCCAAAATATCCACAAAACGTGCTTACTTCACAATACCTAACCCAACCTAACCTTACCATCACTGAAGTCAGAGAATCCAACATTGCCAAAATATCCACAAAAAGTTCATACCCCACCAAACCTCACCCATCTGAACCTAACCATCACCGAAATCGAAGAAATGGACATTGCCAAAATATCCACAAAACGTGCTTACCTCACTATACTTTATCCAACCTAACCTAACCATCACCGAAGTTAGAGAATTCGACATTGCCAAAATATCCACAAAAAGTTCTTATCCTACCAAACCTCACCCATCTGAACCTAACCATCACCGAAATCAAAGAATTGGACATTGCCAAAATATCCACAAAACGTGCTTACCTCACAATACCTAACCCAACCTAACCTCACCATCACTGAAGTCAGAGAATTCGACATTGCCAAAATATCCACAAAAAGTTCTTATCCTACCAAACCTCACCCATCTGAACCTAACCATCACCGAAATCAAAGAATTGGACATTGCGAAAATATCCACAAAACGTGCATACCTTACAATACCTAAACCAACCTAACCTTACCATCACCGAAGTCAGAGAATTCGACATTGCCAAAATATCCACAAAAAGTTCTTATCCTACCAAACCTCACCCATCTGAACCTAACCATCACCGAAATCAAAGAATTAGACATTGCCAAAATATCCACAAAACGTGCTTACTTCACAATACCTAACCCAACCTAACCTTACCTTCACTGAAGTCAGAGAATCCAACATTGCCAAAATATCCACAAAAAGTTCATACCCCACCAAACCTCACCCATCTGAACCTAACCATCACCGAAATCGAAGAAATGGACATTGCTAAAATATCCACAAAACGTGCTTACCTCACTATACTTTATCCAACCTAACCTAACCATCACCGAAGTCAGAGAATTCGACATTGCCAAAATATCCACAAAAAGTTCTTATCCTACCAAACCTCACCCATCTGAACCTAACAATCACCAATATCAAAGAATTGGACATTGCAAAAATATCCACAAAACGTGCTTACCTCACATTACCTAACCCAACCTAACCTAACCATCACCGAAGTCAGAGAATTCGACATTGCCAAAATATCCACAAAAAGTTCTTATCCTACCAAACCTTACCCATCTGAACCTAACCATCACCGAAATCAAAGAAATGGACATTGCGAAAATATCCACAAAACGTCATTACCTCGCAATACCTAACCCAACCTTACCTCACCATCACCGAAGTCAGAGAATTCGACATTGCCAAAATATCCACAAAAAGTTCTTATCCTACAAAACCTCACCCATCTGAACCTAACCATCACCGAAATCAAAGAATTGGACATTAATAAAATATCCACAAAACGTGCTTACCTCACAATACCTAGCCCAACCTAACCTTACTATCACCGAAGTCAGAGAATTCGACATTGCCAAAATATCCACAAAAAGTTCTTATCCTACCAAACCTCACCCATCTGAACCTAACCATCACCGAAATCAAAGAATTGGACATTGCCAAAATATCCACAAAACGTGCTTACCTCACAATACCTAACCCAACCTAACCTCACCATCACCGAAGTCAGAGAATTCGACATTGCCAAAATATCCACAAAAAGTTCTTATCCTACCAAACCTCACCCATCTGAACCTAACCATCACCGAAATCAAAGAAATGGACATTGCGAAAATATCCACAAAACGTCCTTACCACACAATACCTAACCCAACGTTACCTAACCATCACCGAAGTCAGAGAATTCGACATTGCCAAAATATCCACAAAAAGTTCTCATCATACCAAACCTCACCCATCTGAACCTAACCAGCACCGAAATCAAAGAATTGGACATTGATTAATAATCCACAAAACGTTTTTACCTCACAATACCTAACCCAACCTAACCTAACCATCACCGAAGTCAGAGAATTCGACATTGCCAAAATATCCACAAAAAGTTCTTATCATACCAAACCTCACCCATCTGAACCTAACCATCACCGAAATCAAAGAATTGGACATTAATAAAATATCCACAAAACGTGCTTACCTCACAATACCTAACCCAACCAAACCTAACCATCACCGAAGTAAGAGAATTCGACATTGCCAAAATATCCACAAAAAGTTCTTATCCTACCAAACCTCACCCATCTGAACCTAACCATCACCGAAATCAAAGAATTAGACATTGCCAAAATATCCACAAAACGTGCTTACTTCACAATACCTAACCCAACCTAACCTTACCATCACTGAAGTCAGAGAATCCAACATTGCCAAAATATCCACAAAAAGTTCATACCCCACCAAACCTCACCCATCTGAACCTAACCATCACCGAAATCGAAGAAATGGACATTGCCAAAATATCCACAAAACGTGCTTACCTCACTATACTTTATCCAACCTAACCTAACCATCACCGAAGTTAGAGAATTCGACATTGCCAAAATATCCACAAAAAGTTCTTATCCTACCAAACCTCACCCATCTGAACCTAACCATCACCGAAATCAAAGAATTGGACATTGCCAAAATATCCACAAAACGTGCTTACCTCACAATACCTAACCCAACCTAACCTCACCATCACTGAAGTCAGAGAATTCGACATTGCCAAAATATCCACAAAAAGTTCTTATCCTACCAAACCTCACCCATCTGAACCTAACCATCACCGAAATCAAAGAATTGGACATTGCGAAAATATCCACAAAACGTGCATACCTTACAATACCTAAACCAACCTAACCTTACCATCACCGAAGTCAGAGAATTCGACATTGCCAAAATATCCACAAAAAGTTCTTATCCTACCAAACCTCACCCATCTGAACCTAACCATCACCGAAATCAAAGAATTAGACATTGCCAAAATATCCACAAAACGTGCTTACTTCACAATACCTAACCCAACCTAACCTTACCTTCACTGAAGTCAGAGAATCCAACATTGCCAAAATATCCACAAAAAGTTCATACCCCACCAAACCTCACCCATCTGAACCTAACCATCACCGAAATCGAAGAAATGGACATTGCCAAAATATCCACAAAACGTGCTTACCTCACTATACTTTATCCAACCTAACCTAACCATCACCGAAGTCAGAGAATTCGACATTGCCAAAATATCCACAAAAAGTTCTTATCCTACCAAACCTCACCCATCTGAACCTAACAATCACCAATATCAAAGAATTGGACATTGCAAAAATATCCACAAAACGTGCTTACCTCACATTACCTAACCCAACCTAACCTAACCATCACCGAAGTCAGAGAATTCGACATTGCCAAAATATCCACAAAAAGTTCTTATCCTACCAAACCTTACCCATCTGAACCTAACCATCACCGAAATCAAAGAAATGGACATTGCGAAAATATCCACAAAACGTCATTACCTCGCAATACCTAACCCAACCTTACCTCACCATCACCGAAGTCAGAGAATTCGACATTGCCAAAATATCCACAAAAAGTTCTTATCCTACAAAACCTCACCCATCTGAACCTAACCATCACCGAAATCAAAGAATTGGACATTGATAAATAATCCACAAAACGTTTTTACCTCACAATACCTAACCCAACCTAACCTTACCATCACCGAAGTCAGAGAATTCGACATTGCCAAAATATCCACAAAAAGTTCTCATCATACCAAACCTCACCCATCTGAACCTAACCATCACCGAAATCAAAGAATTGGACATTAATTAATAATCCACAAAACGTTTTTACCTCACAATACCTAACCCAACCTAACCAAACCATCACCGAAGTCAGAGAATTCGACATTGCCAAAATATCCACAAAAAGTTCTTATCCTACCAAACCTCACCCATCTGAACCTAACCATCACCGAAATCAAAGAATTAGACATTGCCAAAATATCCAAAAAACGTGCTTACCTCACAATATTTTACTCTTAAATCTAAACGTACCAAATATCCCCCTTGGTTTACATCGTCTCTTATTAAAATAATAAAAGAAAAAAACAAATTCCATAAAAAATTTAAAATTTATTCAAATCCCTTAGATTATCAAAGTTTTTCACTATTAAGAGCTCGAATTAAAAAATATTCTTTAATCTGCTTTAGAAATTATATTTCTCTTATTCAAAATAATATTAAAACTAATCCCAAATCATTTTGGTCATATATAAATTCAAAAAAAAATACCTCCTCTTCATATCCTTCCGTAATGTATTATGGAAATAAGTCGGCTTCACATGGTTCTGAAATCTGTACCATTTTTGCTGACTATTTTGACTCCACTTTCAATAGTGATTCTACCATTAACCTTTCTATCTCTAATACAGATACTTCTTCTTGTAACTTATCTACTTTTCATTTTGACTTATCTACTGTACTCAGTCACATCAACTCTCTCAATGTTAATCTTGGTGCGGGTTGTGATGGTTTGCCTTCTTTTTTCCTTGTTAAATGTGCTGTCCCATTATCTCTTCCCATAACAATCCTTTTCAATCTTTCTATGTCGAACGGTAAATTTCCTGACTATTGGAAATTATCTTACATCACCCCTATTTTTAAAAAAGGTGATAAGAATCTTATTGAGAATTACCGTCCTATATCTAAACTATCTGTCATTAGTAAAATCTTTGAAAAAATTATCTATAATTTCCTTTTCTCCAATTTCAAAAACTACATTATACCTGAACAACATGGTTTTTTTAAGGGGAGATCGGTAGAGACTAACCTGCTTAATTTCACTAGTACTCTCACATCTTATATGGACAAACGAATCCAAATAGACGTCGTTTATACGGATTTCTCTAAAGCTTTTGATAAAATCAATCACAACCTTTTACTCAATAAACTTTGGTCCCTCGGAATCCGAGGAAATTTATTTCGTTGGATCTCTTCGTATATACTAAATCGTCACCAAATCATAATTCTCAATGGTTTTAGATCATCACTTAGACATATTCCTTCCGGTGTCCCACAAGGGTCGCATTTAGGTCCCTTATTCTTTTTACTCTATATTAATGATATCTCATACATCTTCAAACATTCCTTTATACTTCTTTACGCTGATGATTTAAAAATTTACAAACCTATATACACCATAGACGATTGTCATAAGATACAAGAAGATCTAGATAGATTCTCTATATATTGTTTAAATAATGATCTTTTTATTAATCTAGAAAAATGCTCTATTTTAAATTTCACTAGAAATAAGTCAATTATTACTAATCAATATCAATTAAATCATTCAATCCTTAACACGTCATCTTCTATTAAGGATCTTGGTGTAATACTCAATGATAAACTAGATTTCTCTGAACATATTTCTTTTATTACCAACAAAGCATTTAAATCTCTTGGATTCCTACTCCGCTCAACAAAACCCTTTAATGATCCTTACGTACTAAAATTACTTTATTTTTCCTTTGTAAGGTCTCACCTTGAATTTGCCTCAATTATCTGGTCACCTTTTTATTTATCCCATATTAATTGTATTGAGAAAGTTCAACTTAAATTTATTAAATCCTTACGCTACCTTTTTCCTACCTATACCCATTCTACTGTTTCCGACATTTTAAAAATCCTTTCTTTTAACAATCTTTCTGTCAGGCGACGACATTCTGATGCTATATTCTTCTTTAAGCTCATAAATGGTTTCCTTGATTGTTCTGATTTACTGAATAAGGTTAATTTCAGAATCCCAGTTCGATACCCTAGACGCGTTGCACTCTTTTCACTTGATCCTTTCAATACTAATTCCCAAAAATATTTTTATCTGCAGCGCGTTTATCGTATGTTTAACGGAGAGCTGAATGAGGTTGATCTGTTTGGTATTTCCCTACATCAATTCAGGTCTAACATCAAGAGAATCTTGACCGATTGATTCATTTTTTCTTCTATTCTATTTTTCCAATATTTCCATTATTTTTATACTTTAGTTTAGTTATGTAATGTGCTATTTAATCATATTATAGCTTTCATTCCTTTCCATTTCATTTGTTTATTTTGTATTTACCTTTTTCATTTGTTTTTTATATTTGTAAATTTCAATTTCTTCTTATATTCTATCTTATAACCTTTTCCAATTATTTTAATACTATAGTTTAATTATGCAATGTACTACATATTTTGTCATGCCTTTATTCTTTACTTTTTAATTTGTTTTCCTTATATTTATCTTTTTCATTTTTGTAAAAATCTATTATTGGACTCGGGTGTTACATATATTATTTATTTACTTTTTGTGTTTTTTATACCTATCTCTGTACATCCTGTCTGTTGATTTTTCAATTAATTAATTAATAATACCTAACCCAACCTAACCTCACCATCACCGAAGTCAGAGAATTCGACATTGCCAAAATATCCACAAAAAGTTCTTATCCTACCAAACCTCACCCATCTGAACCTAACCATCACCAAAATCAAAGAATTGGACATTAATAAAATATCCACAAAACGTGCTTACCTCACAATACCTAACCCAACCTAACCTAACTATCCTTGAAGTCAGAGAATTGGACATTGCCAAAATATCCACAAAAAGTTCTTATCCTACCAAACCTCACCCATCTGAACCAAACCATCACCGAAATCAAAGAATAAGGCATTGCCAAAATATCCACAAAACGTGCTTACCTCACAATACCTAACCCAACCTAACCTAACCATCACCGAAGTCAAAGAATTCGACATTACCAAATTATCCACAAAAAGTTCTTATCCTACCAAACCTCACCCATCTGAACCTAACCATCACCGAAATCAAAGAATTGGACATTGCGAAAATATCCACAAAACGTGCATACCTTACAATACCTAAACCAACCTAACCTAACCATCACCGAAGTCAGAGAATTCGACATTGCCAAAATATCCACAAAAAGTTCTTATCCTACCAAACCTCACCCATCTGAACCTTACCATCACCGAAATCAAAGAATTAGGCATTGCCAAAATATCCACAAAACGTGCTTACCTCACAATACCTAACCCAACCTAACCTTACCATCACCGAAGTCAGAGAATTCGACATTGCCAAAATATCCACAAAAAGTTCTTATCCTACCAAACCTCACTTATCTGAACCTAACCATCACCGAAATCAAAGAATTGGACAATAATAAAATATCCACAAAACGTGCTTACCTCACAATACCTAACCCAACCTACCCTAACCATCACCGAAGTAAGAGAATTCGACATTGCCAAAATATCCACAAAAAGTTCTTATCCTACCAAACCTCACCCATCTGAACCTAACCATCACCGAAATCAAAGAATTGGACATTAATAAAATATCCACAAAACGTGTTTACCTCACAATACCTAGCCCAACCTACCTTACTATCACCGAAGTCAGAGAATTCGACATTGCCAAAATATCCACAAAAAGTTCTTATCCTACCAAACCTCACCCATCTGAACCTAACCATCACCGAAATCAAAGAATTAGACATTGCCAAAATATCCAAAAAACGTGCTTACCTCACAATACCTAACCCAACCTAACCTCACCATCACCGAAGTCAGAGAATTCGACATTGCCAAAATATCCACAAAAAGTTCTTATCCTACCAAACCTCACCCATCTGAACCTAACCATCACCGAAATCAAAGAATTGGACATTAATAAAATATCCACAAAACGTGCTTACCTCACAATACCTAACCCAACCAAACCTAACCATCACCGAAGTCAAAGAATTCGACATTACCAAATTATCCACAAAAAGTTCTTATCCTACCAAACCTCACCCATCTGAACCTAACCATCACCGAAATCAAAGAATTGGACATTGCGAAAATATCCACAAAACGTGCATACCTTACAATACCTAAACCAACCTAACCTAACCATCACCGAAGTCAGAGAATTCGACATTGCCAAAATATCCACAAAAAGTTCTTATCCTACCAAACCTCACCCATCTGAACCTAACCATCACCGAAATCAAAGAATTAGGCATTGCCAAAATATCCACAAAACGTGCTTACCTCACAATACCTAACCCAACCTAACCTTACCATCACCGAAGTCAGAGAATTCGACATTGCCAAAATATCCACAAAAAGTTCTTATCCTACCAAACCTCACTTATCTGAACCTAACCATCACCGAAATCAAAGAATTGGACAATGATAAAATATCCACAAAACGTGCTTACCTCACAATACCTAACCCAACCTACCCTAACCATCACCGAAGTAAGAGAATTCGACATTGCCAAAATATCCACAAAAAGTTCTTATCCTACCAAACCTCACCCATCTGAACCTAACCATCACCGAAATCAAAGAATTGGACATTAATAAAATATCCACAAAACGTGTTTACCTCACAATACCTAGCCCAACCTACCTAACTATCACCGAAGTCAGAGAATTCGACATTGCCAAAATATCCACAAAAAGTTCTTATCCTACCAAACCTCACCCATCTGAACCTAACCATCACCGAAATCAAAGAATTGGACATTAATAAAATATCCACAAAACGTGCTTACCTCACAATACCTAACCCAACCAAACCTAACCATCACCGAAGTAAGAGAATTCGACATTGCCAAAATATCCACAAAAAGTTCTTATCCTACCAAACCTCACCCATCTGAACCTAACCATCACCGAAATCAAAGAATTGGACATTAAGAAAATATCCACAAAACGTGCTTACCTCACAATACCTAGCCCAACCTAACCTAACTATCACCGAAGTCAGAGAATTCGACATTGCCAAAATATCCACAAAAAGTTCTTATCCTACCAAACCTCACCCATCTGAACCTAACCATCACCGAAATCAAAGAATTGGACATTGCCAAAATATCCACAAAACGTGCTTACCTCACAAAACCTAACCCAACCTACCCTAACCATCACCGAAGTAAGAGAATTCGACATTGCCAAAATATCCACAAAAAGTTCTTATCCTACCAAACCTCACCCATCTGAACCTAACCATCACCGAAATCAAAGAATTGGACATTAATAAAATATCCACAAAACGTGTTTACCTCACAATACCTAGCCCAACCTACCTAACTATCACCGAAGTCAGAGAATTCGACATTGCCAAAATATCCACAAAAAATTCTTATCCTACCAAACCTCACCCATCTGAACCTAACCATCACCGAAATCAAAGAATTAGACATTGCCAAAATATCCAAAAAACGTGCTTACCTCACAATACCTAACCCAACCTAACCTCACCATCACCGAAGTCAGAGAATTCGACATTGCCAAAATATCCACAAAAAGTTCTTATCCTACCAAACCTCACCCATCTGAACCTAACCATCACCGAAATCAAAGAATTGGACATTAATAAAATATCCACAAAACGTGTTTACCTCACAATACCTAGCCCAACCTACCTAACTATCACCGAAGTCAGAGAATTCGACATTGCCAAAATATCCACAAAAAGTTCTTATCCTACCAAACCTCACCCATCTGAACCTAACCATCACCGAAATCAAAGAATTGGACATTAATAAAATATCCACAAAACGTGCTTACCTCACAATACCTAACCCAACCAAACCTAACCATCACCGAAGTAAGAGAATTCGACATTGCCAAAATATCCACAAAAAGTTCTTATCCTACCAAACCTCACCCATCTGAACCTAACCATCACCGAAATCAAAGAATTGGACATTAATAAAATATCCACAAAACGTGCTTACCTCACAATACCTAGCCCAACCTAACCTAACTATCACCGAAGTCAGAGAATTCGACATTGCCAAAATATCCACAAAAAGTTCTTATCCTACCAAACCTCACCCATCTGAACCTAACCATCACCGAAATCAAAGAATTGGACATTGCCAAAATATCCACAAAACGTGCTTACCTCACAAAACCTAACCCAACCTAACCTCACCATCACTGAAGTCAGAGAATTCGACATTGCCAAAATATCCACAAAAAGTTCTTATCCTTCCAAACCTCACCCATCTGAACCTAACCATCACCGAAATCAAAGAATTGGACATTAATTAATAATCCACAAAACGTTTTTACCTCACAATACCAAACCCAACCTAACCAAACCATCACCGAAGTCAGAGAATTCGACATTGCCAAAATATCCACAAAAAGTTCTTATCCTACCAAACCTCACCCATCTGAACCAAACCATCACCGAAATCAAAGAATAAGGCATTGCCAAAATATCCACAAAACGTGCTTACCTCACAATACCTAACCCAACCTAACCTAACCATCACCGAAGTCAAAGAATTCGACATTACCAAATTATCCACAAAAAGTTCTTATCCTACCAAACCTCACCCATCTGAACCTAACCATCACCGAAATCAAAGAATTGGACATTGCGAAAATATCCACAAAACGTGCATACCTTACAATACCTAAACCAACCTAACCTAACCATCACCGAAGTCAGAGAATTCGACATTGCCAAAATATCCACAAAAAGTTCTTATCCTACCAAACCTCACCCATCTGAACCTAACAATCACCAATATCAAAGAACTGGACATTGCAAAAATATCCACAAAACGTGCTTACCTCACATTACCTAACCCAACCTAACCTAACCATCACCGAAGTCAGAGAATTCGACATTGCCAAAATATCCACAAAAAGTTCTTATCCTACCAAACCTTACCCATCTGAACCTAACCATCACCGAAATCGAAGAAATGGACATTGCCAAAATATCCACAAAACGTGCTTACCTCACTATACTTTATCCAACCTAACCTAACCATCACCGAAGTCAGAGAATTCGACATTGCCAAAATATCCACAAAAAGTTCTTATCCTACCAAACCTCACCCATCTGAACCTAACAATCACCAATATCAAAGAATTGGACATTGCAAAAATATCCACAAAACGTGCTTACCTCACATTACCTAACCCAACCTAACCTAACCATCACCGAAGTCAGAGAATTCGACATTGCCAAAATATCCACAAAAAGTTCTTATCCTACAAAACCTCACCCATCTGAACCTAACCATCACCGAAATCAAAGAATTGGACATTGATAAATAATCCACAAAACGTTTTTACCTCACAATACCTAACTCAACCTAACCTAACCATCACCGAAGTCAGAGAATTCGACATTGCCAAAATATCCACAAAAAGTTCTTATCATACCAAACCTCACCCATCTGAACTTAACCATCACCGAAATCAAAGAATTGGACATTAATAAAATATCCACAAAACGTGCTTACCTCACAATACCTAACCCAACCTAACCTAACTATCCTTGAAGTCAGAGAATTCGACATTGCCAAAATATCCACAAAAAGTTCTTATCCTACCAAACCTCACCCATCTGAACCAAACCATCACCGAAATCAAAGAATAAGGCATTGCCAATATATCTACAAAACGTGCTTACCTCACAATACCTAACCCAACCTAACCTAACCATCACCGAAGTCAAAGAATTCGACATTACCAAATTATCCACAAAAAGTTCTTATCCTACCAAACCTCACCCATCTGAACCTAACCATCACCGAAATCAAAGAATTGGACATTGCGAAAATATCCACAAAACGTGCATACCTTACAATACCTAAACCAACCTAACCTAACCATCACCGAAGTCAGAGAATTCGACATTGCCAAAATATCCATAAAAAGTTCTTATCCTACCAAACCTCACCCATCTGAACCTAACCATCACCGAAATCAAAGAATTGGACATTGCCAAAATATCCACAAAACGTGCTTACCTCACAATACCTAACCCAACCTAACCTCACCATCACCGAAGTCAGAGAATTCGACATTGCCAAAATATCCACAAAAAGTTCTTATCCTACCAAACCTCACCCATCTGAACCTAACCATCAGCGAAATCAAAGAATTGGACATTGCCAAAATATCCACAAAACGTGCTTACCTCACAATACCTAACCCAACCTAACCTTACCATCACTGAAGTCAGAGAATCCAACATTGCCAAAATATCCACAAAAAGTTCATACCCCACCAAACCTCACCCATCTGAACCTAACCATCACCGAAATCGAAGAAATGGACATTGCCAAAATATCCACAAAACGTGCTTACCTCACTATACTTTATCCAACCTAACCTAACCATCACCGAAGTTAGAGAATTCGACATTGCCAAAATATCCACAAAAAGTTCTTATCCTACCAAACCTTACCCATCTGAACTTAACCATCACCGAAATCAAAGAATTGGACATTAATAAAATATCCACAAAACGTGCTTACCTCACAATACCTAACCCAACCTAACCTAACCATCACCAAAGTCAGAGAATTCGACATTGCCAAAATATCCACAAAAAGTTCTTATCCTACCAAACTTCACCCATCTGAACCTAACAATCACCAATATCAAAGAATTAGACATTGCAAAAATATCCACAAAACGTGCTTACCTCACAATACCTAACCCAACCTAACCTAACCATCACCGAAGTCAGAGAATTCGACATTGCCAAAATATCCACAAAAAGTTCTTATCCTACAAAACCTCACCCATCTGAACCTAACCATCACCGAAATCAAAGAATTGGACATTGATTAATAATCCACAAAACGTTTTTACCTCACAATACCTAACCCAACCTAACCTAACCATCACCGAAGTCAGAGAATTCGACATTGCCAAAATATCCACAAAAAGTTCTTATCATACCAAACCTCACCCATCTGAACCTAACCATCACCGAAATCAAAGAATTGGACATTAATAAAATATCCACAAAACGTGCTTACCTCACAATACCTAACCCAACCTAACCTAACCATCACCGAAGTCAGAGAATTCGACATTGCCAAAATATCCACAAAAAGTTCTTATCCTACCAAACCTCACCCATCTGAACCTAACCATCACCAAAATAAAAGAATTAAACATAGCAAAAATATCCACAAAACGTGCTTACCTCACAATACCTAACCCAACCTAACCTAACCATCACCGAAGTCAGAGAATTCGACATTGCTAAAATATCCACAAAAAGTTCTTATCCTACCAAACCTCACCCATCTGAACCTAACCATCACCGAAATCAAAGAATTAGGCATTGCCAAAATATCCACAAAACGTGCTTACCTCACAATACCTAACCCAACCTAACCTTACCATCACCGAAGTCAGAGAATTCGACATTGCCAAAATATCCACAAAAAGTTCTTATCCTACCAAACCTCACTTATCTGAACCTAACCATCACCGAAATCAAAGAATTGGACAATGATAAAATATCCACAAAACGTGCTTACCTCACAATACCTAACCCAACCTACCCTAACCATCACCGAAGTCAGAGAATTCGACATTGCCAAAATATCCACAAAAAGTTCTTATCCTACAAAACCTCACCCATCTGAACCTAACCATCACCGAAATCAACAAATTGGACATTGATAAATAATCCACAAAACGTTTTTACCTCACAATACCTAACCCAACCTAACCTAACCATCACCGAAGTAAGAGAATTCGACATTGCCAAAATATCCACAAAAAGTTCTTATCCTACCAAACCTCACCCATCTGTACCTAACCATCACCGAAATCAAAGAATTGGACATTAATAAAATATCCACAAAACGTGTTTACCTCACAATACCTAGCCCAACCTAACCTAACTATCACCGAAGTCAGAGAATTCGACATTGCCAAAATATCCACAAAAAGTTCTTATCCTACCAAACCTCACCCATCTGAACCTAACCATCACCGAAATCAAAGAATTAGACATTGCCAAAATATCCAAAAAACGTGCTTACCTCACAATACCTAACCCAACCTAACCTCACCATCACCGAAGTCAGAGAATTCGACATTGCCAAAATATCCACAAAAAGTTCTTATCCTACCAAACCTCACCCATCTGAACCTAACCATCACCGAAATCAAAGAATTGGACATTGCCAAAATATCCACAAAACGTGCTTACCTCACAATACCTAACCCAACCTAACCTCACCATCACCGAAGTCAGAGAATTCGACATTGCCAAAATATCCACAAAAAGCTCTTATCCTACAAAACCTCACCCATCTGAACCTAACCATCACCGAAATCAAAGAATTGGACATTGATTAATAATCCACAAAACGTTTTTACCTCACAATACCTAACCCAACCTAACCTTACCATCACCGAAGTCAGAGAATTCGACATTGCCAAAATATCCACAAAAAGTTCTTATCCTACCAAACCTCACTTATCTGAACCTAACCATCACCGAAATAAAAGAATTGGACAATGATAAAATATCCACAAAACGTGCTTACCTCACAATACCTAACCCAACCTACCCTAACCATCACCGAAGTCAGAGAATTCGACATTGCCAAACTATCCACAAAAAGTTCTTATCCTACAAAACCTCACCCATCTGAACCTAACCATCACCGAAATCAACAAATTGGACATTGATAAATAATCCAAAAAACGTTTTTACCTCACAATACCTAACCCAACCTAACCTAACCATCACCGAAGTAAGAGAATTCGACATTGCCAAAATATCCACAAAAAGTTCTTATCCTACCAAACCTCACCCATCTGAACCTAACCATCACCGAAATCGAATAAATGGACATTGCGAAAATATCCACAAAACGTGCTTACCTCACAATACCTAACCCAACCTTACCTAACCATCACCGAAGTCAGAGAATTCGACATTGCCAAAATATCCACAAAAAGTTCTTATCCTACCAAACTTCACCCATCTGAACCTAACAATCACCAATATCAAAGAATGAGACATTGCAAAAATATCCACAAAACGTGCTTACCTCACAATACCTAACACAACCTAACCTAACCATCACCGAAGTCAGAGAATTCGACATTGCAAAAAAATTTCCACAAAAAGTTCTTATCCTACTAAACCTTACCCATCTGAACCTAACCATCACCGAAATCAAAGGAATGGACATTGCGAAAATATCCCCAAAACGTCCTTACCACACAATACCTAACCCAACCTTACCTTACCATCACCAAAGTCAGAGAATTCGACATTGCCAAAATATCCACAAAAAGTTCTTATCCTACAAAACCTCACCCATCTGAACCTAACCATCACCGAAATCAAAGAATTGGACATTGATTAATAATCCACAAAACGTTTTTACCTCACAATACCTAACCCAAACTAACCTAACCATCACCGAAGTCAGAGAATTCGACATTGCCAAAATATCCACAAAAAGTTCTTATCATACCAAACCTCACCCATCTGAACCTAACCATCACCGAAATCAAAGAATTGGACATTAATAAAATATCCACAAAACGTGCTTACCTCACAATACCTAACCCAACCTTACCTCACCATCACCGAAGTCAGAGAATTCGACATTGCCAAAATATCCACAAAAAGTTCTTATCCTACAAAACCTCACCCATCTGAACCTAACTATCACCGAAATCAAAGAATTGGACATTGATTAATAATCCACAAAACGTTTTTACCTCACAATACCTAACCCAACCTAACCTAACCATCACCGAAGTCAGAGAATTCGACATTGCCAAAATATCCACAAAAAGTTCTTATCATACCAAACCTCACCCATCTGAACCTAACCATCACCGAAATCAAAGAATTGGACATTAATAAAATATCCACAAAACGTGCTTACCTCACAATACCTAACCCAACCTAACCTAACCATCACCGAAGTCAGAGAATTCGACATTGCCAAAATATCCACAAAAAGTTCTTATCCTACCAAACCTCACCCATCTGAACCTAACAATCACCAATATCAAAGAACTGGACATTGCAAAAATATCCACAAAACGTGCTTACCTCACAATACCTAACCCAACCTACCCTAACCATCACCGAAGTAAGAGAATTCGACATTGCCAAAATATCCACAAAAAGTTCTTATCCTACCAAACCTCACCCATCTGAACCTAACCATCACCGAAATCAAAGAATTGGACATTAATAAAATATCCACAAAACGTGTTTACCTTACAATACCTAGCCCAACCTACCTAACTATCACCGAAGTCAGAGAATTCGACATTGCCAAAATATCCACAAAAAGTTCTTATCCTACCAAACCTCACCCATCTGAACCTAACCATCACCGAAATCAAAGAATTGGACATTAATAAAATATCCACAAAACGTGCTTACCTCACAATACCTAACCCAACCAAACCTAACCATCACCGAAGTAAGAGAATTCGACATTGCCAAAATATCCACAAAAAGTTCTTATCCTACCAAACCTCACCCATCTGAACCTAACCATCACCGAAATCAAAGAATTGGACATTAATAAAATATCCACAAAACGTGCTTACCTCACAATACCTAGCCCAACCTAACCTAACTATCACCGAAGTCAGAGAATTCGACATTGCCAAAATATCCACAAAAAGTTCTTATCCTACCAAACCTCACCCATCTGAACCTAACCATCACCGAAATCAAAGAATTGGACATTGCCAAAATATCCACAAAACGTGCTTACCTCACAAAACCTAACCCAACCTAACCTCACCATCACTGAAGTCAGAGAATTCGACATTGCCAAAATATCCACAAAAAGTTCTTATCCTTCCAAACCTCACCCATCTGAACCTAACCATCACCGAAATCAAAGAATTGGACATTAATTAATAATCCACAAAACGTTTTTACCTCACAATACCTAACCCAACCTAACCAAACCATCACCGAAGTCAGAGAATTCGACATTGCCAAAATATCCACAAAAAGTTCTTATCATACCAAACCTCACCCATCTGAACCTAACCATCACCGAAATCAAAGAATTGGACATTAATAAAATATCCACAAAACGTGCTTACCTCACAATACCTAACCCAACCTAACCTAACTATCCTTGAAGTCAGAGAATTCGACATTGCCAAAATATCCACAAAAAGTTCTTATCCTACCAAACCTCACCCATCTGAACCAAACCATCACCGAAATCAAAGAATAAGGCATTGCCAAAATATCCACAAAACGTGCTTACCTCACAATACCTAACCCAACCTAACCTTACCATCACCGAAGTCAAAGAATTCGACATTACCAAATTATCCACAAAAAGTTCTTATCCTACCAAACCTCACCCATCTGAACCTAACCATCACCGAAATCAAAGAATTGGACATTGCGAAAATATCCACAAAACGTGCATACCTTACAATACCTAAACCAACCTAACCTAACCATCACCGAAGTCAGAGAATTCGACATTGCCAAAATATCCACAAAAAGTTCTTATCCTACCAAACCTCACCCATCTGAACCTAACAATCACCAATATCAAAGAACTGGACATTGCAAAAATATCCACAAAACGTGCTTACCTCACATTACCTAACCCAACCTAACCTAACCATCACCGAAGTCAGAGAATTCGACATTGCCAAAATATCCACAAAAAGTTCTTATCCTACCAAACCTTACCCATCTGAACCTAACCATCACCGAAATCGAAGAAATGGACATTGCCAAAATATCCACAAAACGTGCTTACCTCACTATACTTTATCCAACCTAACCTAACCATCACCGAAGTCAGAGAATTCGACATTGCCAAAATATCCACAAAAAGTTCTTATCCTACCAAACCTCACCCATCTGAACCTAACAATCACCAATATCAAAGAATTGGACATTGCAAAAATATCCACAAAACGTGCTTACCTCACATTACCTAACCCAACCTAACCTAACCATCACCGAAGTCAGAGAATTCGACATTGCCAAAATATCCACAAAAAGTTCTTATCCTACAAAACCTCACCCATCTGAACCTAACCATCACCGAAATCAAAGAATTGGACATTGATAAATAATCCACAAAACGTTTTTACCTCACAATACCTAACTCAACCTAACCTAACCATCACCGAAGTCAGAGAATTCGACATTGCCAAAATATCCACAAAAAGTTCTCATCATACCAAACCTCACCCATCTGAACTTAACCATCACCGAAATCAAAGAATTGGACATTAATAAAATATCCACAAAACGTGCTTACCTCACAATACCTAACCCAACCTAACCTAACTATCCTTGAAGTCAGAGAATTCGACATTGCTAAAATATCCACAAAAAGTTCTTATCCTACCAAACCTCACCCATCTGAACCAAACCATCACCGAAATCAAAGAATAAGGCATTGCCAATATATCTACAAAACGTGCTTACCTCACAATACCTAACCCAACCTAACCTAACCATCACCGAAGTCAAAGAATTCGACATTACCAAATTATCCACAAAAAGTTCTTATCCTACCAAACCTCACCCATCTGAACCTAACCATCACCGAAATCAAAGAATTGGACATTGCGAAAATATCCACAAAACGTGCATACCTTACAATACCTAAACCAACCTAACCTAACCATCACCGAAGTCAGAGAATTCGACATTGCCAAAATATCCATAAAAAGTTCTTATCCTACCAAACCTCACCCATCTGAACCTAACCATCACCGAAATCAAAGAATTGGACATTGCTAAAATATCCACAAAACGTGCTTACCTCACAATACCTAACCCAACCTAACCTCACCATCACCGAAGTCAGAGAATTCGACATTGCCAAAATATCCACAAAAAGTTCTTATCCTACCAAACCTCACCCATCTGAACCTAACCATCAGCGAAATCAAAGAATTGGACATTGCCAAAATATCCACAAAACGTGCTTACCTCACAATACCTAACCCAACCTAACCTTACCATCACTGAAGTCAGAGAATCCAACATTGCCAAAATATCCACAAAAAGTTCATACCCCACCAAACCTCACCCATCTGAACCTAACCATCACCGAAATCGAAGAAATGGACATTGCCAAAATATCCACAAAACGTGCTTACCTCACTATACTTTATCCAACCTAACCTAACCATCACCGAAGTTAGAGAATTCGACATTGCCAAAATATCCACAAAAAGTTCTTATCCTACCAAACCTCACCCATCTGAACCTAACCATCACCGAAATCAAAGAATTGGACATTGATAAATAATCCACAAAACGTTTTTACCTCACAATACCTAACCCAACCTAACCTAACCATCACCGAAGTCAGAGAATTCGACATTGCCAAAATATCCACAAAAAGTTCATACCCCACCAAACCTCACCCATCTGAACCTAACCATCACCGAAATCAAAGAATTGGACATTAATAAAATATCCACAAAACGTGCTTACCTCACAATACCTAACCCAACCAAACCTAACCATCACCGAAGTAAGAGAATTCGACATTGCCAAAATATCCACAAAAAGTTCTTATCCTACCAAACCTCACCCATCTAAACCTAACCATCACCGAAATCAAAGAATTGGACATTAATAAAATATCCACAAAACGTGCTTACCTCACAATACCTAACCCAACCTAACCTAACTATCACCGAAGTCAGAGAATTCAACATTGCCAAAATATCCACAAAAAGTTCTTATCCTACCAAACCTCACCCATCTGAACCTAACCATCACCGAAATCAAAGAATTGGACATTAATAAAATATCCACAAAACGTGCTTACCTCACAATACCTAACCCAACCAAACCTAACCATCACCGAAGTAAGAGAATTCGACATTGCCAAAATATCCACAAAAAGTTCTTATCCTACCAAACCTCACCCATCTGAACCTAACCATCACCGAAATCAAAGAATTGGACATTAATAAAATATCCACAAAACGTGCTTACCTCACAATACCTAACCCAACCAAACCTAACCATCACCGAAGTAAGAGAATTCGACATTGCCAAAATATCCACAAAAAGTTCTTATCCTACCAAACCTCACCCATCTGAAACTAACCATCACCGAAATCAAAGAATTGGACATTAATAAAATATCCACAAAACGTGCTTACCTCACAATACCTAACCCAACCTAACCTAACTATCACCGAAGTCAGAGAATTCAACATTGCCAAAATATCCACAAAAAGTTCTTATCCTACCAAACCTCACCCATCTGAACCTAACCATCACCGAAATCAAAGAATTGGACATTAATAAAATATCCACAAAACGTGCTTACCTCACAATACCTAACCCAACCAAACCTAACCATCACCGAAGTAAGAGAATTCGACATTGCCAAAATATCCACAAAAAGTTCTTATCCTACCAAACCTCACCCATCTGAACCTAACCATCACCGAAATCAAAGAATTGGACATTAATAAAATATCCACAAAACGTGCTTACCTCACAATACCTAGCCCAACCTAACCTTACTATCACCGAAGTCAGAGAATTCGACATTGCCAAAATATCCACAAAAAGTTCTTATCCTTCCAAACCTCACCCATCTGAACCTAACCATCACCGAAATCAAAGAATTGGACATTAATTAATAATCCACAAAACGTTTTTACCTCACAATACCTAACCCAACCTAACCAAACCATCACCGAAGTCAGAGAATTCGACATTGCCAAAATATCCACAAAAAGTTCTTATCATACCAAACCTCACCCATCTGAACCTAACCATCACCGAAATCAAAGAATTGGACATTAATAAAATATCCACAAAACGTGCTTACCTCACAATACCTAACCCAACCTAACCTAACTATCCTTGAAGTCAGAGAATTCGACATTGCCAAAATATCCACAAAAAGTTCTTATCCTACCAAACCTCACCCATCTGAACCAAACCATCACCGAAATCAAAGAATAAGGCATTGCCAAAATATCCACAAAACGTGCTTACCTCACAATACCTAACCCAACCTAACCTAACCATCACCGAAGTCAAAGAATTCGACATTACCAAATTATCCACAAAAAGTTCTTATCCTACCAAACCTCACCCATCTGAACCTAACCATCACCGAAATCAAAGAATTGGACATTGCGAAAATATCCACAAAACGTGCATACCTTACAATACCTAAACCAACCTAACCTAACCATCACCGAAGTCAGAGAATTCGACATTGCCAAAATATCCACAAAAAGTTCTTATCCTACCAAACCTCACCCATCTGAACCTAACAATCACCAATATCAAAGAACTGGACATTGCAAAAATATCCACAAAACGTGCTTACCTCACATTACCTAACCCAACCTAACCTAACCATCACCGAAGTCAGAGAATTCGACATTGCCAAAATATCCACAAAAAGTTCTTATCCTACCAAACCTTACCCATCTGAACCTAACCATCACCGAAATCGAAGAAATGGACATTGCCAAAATATCCACAAAACGTGCTTACCTCACTATACTTTATCCAACCTAACCTAACCATCACCGAAGTCAGAGAATTCGACATTGCCAAAATATCCACAAAAAGTTCTTATCCTACCAAACCTCACCCATCTGAACCTAACAATCACCAATATCAAAGAATTGGACATTGCAAAAATATCCACAAAACGTGCTTACCTCACATTACCTAACCCAACCTAACCTAACCATCACCGAAGTCAGAGAATTCGACATTGCCAAAATATCCACAAAAAGTTCTTATCCTACAAAACCTCACCCATCTGAACCTAACCATCACCGAAATCAAAGAATTGGACATTGATAAATAATCCACAAAACGTTTTTACCTCACAATACCTAACTCAACCTAACCTAACCATCACCGAAGTCAGAGAATTCGACATTGCCAAAATATCCACAAAAAGTTCTCATCATACCAAACCTCACCCCTCTGAACCTAACCATCACCGAAATCAAAGAATTGGACATTAATTAATAATCCACAAAACGTTTTTACCTCACAATACCTAACCCAACCTAACCAAACCATCACCGAAGTCAGAGAATTCGACATTGCCAAAATATCCACAAAAAGTTCTTATCATACCAAACCTCACCCATCTGAACTTAACCATCACCGAAATCAAAGAATTGGACATTAATAAAATATCCACAAAACGTGCTTACCTCACAATACCTAACCCAACCTAACCTAACTATCCTTGAAGTCAGAGAATTCGACATTGCCAAAATATCCACAAAAAGTTCTTATCCTACCAAACCTCACCCATCTGAACCAAACCATCACCGAAATCAAAGAATAAGGCATTGCCAATATATCTACAAAACGTGCTTACCTCACAATACCTAACCCAACCTAACCTAACCATCACCGAAGTCAAAGAATTCGACATTACCAAATTATCCACAAAAAGTTCTTATCCTACCAAACCTCACCCATCTGAACCTAACCATCACCGAAATCAAAGAATTGGACATTGCGAAAATATCCACAAAACGTGCATACCTTACAATACCTAAACCAACCTAACCTAACCATCACCGAAGTCAGCGAATTCGACATTGCCAAAATATCCATAAAAAGTTCTTATCCTACCAAACCTCACCCATCTGAACCTAACCATCACCGAAATCAAAGAATTGGACATTGCCAAAATATCCACAAAACGTGCTTACCTCACAATACCTAACCCAACCTAACCTCACCATCACCGAAGTCAGAGAATTCGACATTGCCAAAATATCCACAAAAAGTTCTTATCCTACCAAACCTCACCCATCTGAACCTAACCATCAGCGAAATCAAAGAATTGGACATTGCCAAAATATCCACAAAACGTGCTTACCTCACAATACCTAACCCAACCTAACCTTACCATCACTGAAGTCAGAGAATCCAACATTGCCAAAATATCCACAAAAAGTTCATACCCCACCAAACCTCACCCATCTGAACCTAACCATCACCGAAATCGAAGAAATGGACATTGCCAAAATATCCACAAAACGTGCTTACCTCACTATACTTTATCCAACCTAACCTAACCATCACCGAAGTTAGAGAATTCGACATTGCCAAAATATCCACAAAAAGTTCTTATCCTACCAAACCTCACCCATCTGAACCTAACCATCACCGAAATCAAAGAATTGGACATTGATAAATAATCCACAAAACGTTTTTACCTCACAATACCTAACCCAACCTAACCTAACCATCACCGAAGTCAGAGAATTCGACATTGCCAAAATATCCACAAAAAGTTCATACCCCACCAAACCTCACCCATCTGAACCTAACCATCACCGAAATCAAAGAATTGGACATTAATAAAATATCCACAAAACGTGCTTACCTCACAATACCTAACCCAACCAAACCTAACCATCACCGAAGTAAGAGAATTCGACATTGCCAAAATATCCACAAAAAGTTCTTATCCTACCAAACCTCACCCATCTGAACCTAACCATCACCGAAATCAAAGAATTGGACATTAATAAAATATCCACAAAACGTGCTTACCTCACAATACCTAACCCAACCTAACCTAACTATCACCGAAGTCAGAGAATTCAACATTGCCAAAATATCCACAAAAAGTTCTTATCCTACCAAACCTCACCCATCTGAACCTAACCATCACCGAAATCAAAGAATTGGACATTAATAAAATATCCACAAAACGTGCTTACCTCACAATACCTAACCCAACCAAACCTAACCATCACCGAAGTAAGAGAATTCGACATTGCCAAAATATCCACAAAAAGTTCTTATCCTACCAAACCTCACCCATCTGAACCTAACCATCACCGAAATCAAAGAATTGGACATTAATAAAATATCCACAAAACGTGCTTACCTCACAATACCTAACCCAACCAAACCTAACCATCACCGAAGTAAGAGAATTCGCCATTGCCAAAATATCCACAAAAAGTTCTTATCCTACCAAACCTCACCCATCTGAACCTAACCATCACCGAAATCAAAGAATTGGACATTAATAAAATATCCACAAAACGTGCTTACCTCACAATACCTAACCCAACCTAACCTAACTATCACCGAAGTCAGAGAATTCAACATTGCCAAAATATCCACAAAAAGTTCTTATCCTACCAAACCTCACCCATCTGAACCTAACCATCACCGAAATCAAAGAATTGGACATTAATAAAATATCCACAAAACGTGCTTACCTCACAATACCTAACCCAACCAAACCTAACCATCACCGAAGTAAGAGAATTCGACATTGCCAAAATATCCACAAAAAGTTCTTATCCTACCAAACCTCACCCATCTGAACCTAACCATCACCGAAATCAAAGAATTGGACATTAATAAAATATCCACAAAACGTGCTTACCTCACAATACCTAGCCCAACCTAACCTTACTATCACCGAAGTCAGAGAATTCGACATTGCCAAAATATCCACAAAAAGTTCTTATCCTACCAAACCTCACCCATCTGAACCTAACCATCACCGAAATCAAAGAATTGGACATTGCCAAAATATCCACAAAACGTGCTTACCTCACAATACCTAACCCAACCTAACCTCACCATCACCGAAGTCAGAGAATTCGACATTGCCAAAATATCCACAAAAAGTTCTTATCCTACCAAACCTCACCCATCTGAACCTAACCATCACCGAAATCAAAGAAATGGACATTGCGAAAATATCCACAAAACGTCCTTACCACACAATACCTAACCCAACGTTACCTAACCATCACCGAAGTCAGAGAATTCGACATTGCCAAAATATCCACAAAAAGTTCTCATCATACCAAACCTCACCCATCTGAACCTAACCAGCACCGAAATCAAAGAATTGGACATTGATTAATAATCCACAAAACGTTTTTACCTCACAATACCTAACCCAACCTAACCTAACCATCACCGAAGTCAGAGAATTCGACATTGCCAAAATATCCACAAAAAGTTCTTATCATACCAAACCTCACCCATCTGAACCTAACCATCACCGAAATCAAAGAATTGGACATTAATAAAATATCCACAAAACGTGCTTACCTCACAATACCTAACCCAACCAAACCTAACCATCACCGAAGTAAGAGAATTCGACATTGCCAAAATATCCACAAAAAGTTCTTATCCTACCAAACCTCACCCATCTGAACCTAACCATCGCCGAAATCAAAGAATTGGACATTAATAAAATATCCACAAAACGTGCTTACCTCACAATACCTAACCCAACCTAACCTAACTATCACCGAAGTCAGAGAATTCAACATTGCCAAAATATCCACAAAAAGTTCATACCCCACCAAACCTCACCCATCTGAACCTAACCATCACTAAAATCGAATAAATGGACATTGCCAAAATATCCACAAAACGTGCTTATCTCACTATAACTTATCCAACCTAACCTAACCATCACCGAAAATAGAGAATTCGACATTGCCAAAATATCCACAAAAAGTTCTTATCCTACCAAACCTCACCCATCTGAACCTAACCATCACCGAAATCAAAGAATTGGACATGAATAAAATATCCACAAAACGTGCTTACCTCACAATACCTAACCCAACCTAACCTAACCGTCACCGAAGTCAGAGAATTCGACATTGCCAAAATATCCACAAAAAGTTCTTATCCTACCAAACCTCACCCATCTGAACCTAACCATCACCGAAATCAAAGAATTAGACATTGCCAAAATATCCACAAAACGTGCTTACTTCACAATACCTAACCCAACCTAACCTTACCATCACTGAAGTCAGAGAATCCAACATTGCCAAAATATCCACAAAAAGTTCATACCCCACCAAACCTCACCCATCTGAACCTAACCATCACCGAAATCGAAGAAATGGACATTGCCAAAATATCCACAAAACGTGCTTACCTCACTATACTTTATCCAACCTAACCTAACCATCACCGAAGTTAGAGAATTCGACATTGCCAAAATATCCACAAAAAGTTCTTATCCTACCAAACCTCACCCATCTGAACCTAACCATCACCGAAATCAAAGAATTGGACATTGCCAAAATATCCACAAAACGTGCTTACCTCACAATACCTAACCCAACCTAACCTCACCATCACTGAAGTCAGAGAATTCGACATTGCCAAAATATCCACAAAAAGTTCTTATCCTACCAAACCTCACCCATCTGAACCTAACCATCACCGAAATCAAAGAATTGGACATTGCGAAAATATCCACAAAACGTGCATACCTTACAATACCTAAACCAACCTAACCTTACCATCACCGAAGTCAGAGAATTCGACATTGCCAAAATATCCACAAAAAGTTCTTATCCTACCAAACCTCACCCATCTGAACCTAACCATCACCGAAATCAAAGAATTAGACATTGCCAAAATATCCACAAAACGTGCTTACTTCACAATACCTAACCCAACCTAACCTTACCTTCACTGAAGTCAGAGAATCCAACATTGCCAAAATATCCACAAAAAGTTCATACCCCACCAAACCTCACCCATCTGAACCTAACCATCACCGAAATCAAAGAATTGGACATTGCCAAAATATCCACAAAACGTGCTTACCTCACAATACCTAACCCAACCTAACCTCACCATCACTGAAGTCAGAGAATTCGACATTGCCAAAATATCCACAAAAAGTTCTTATCCTACCAAACCTCACCCATCTGAACCTAACAATCACCAATATCAAAGAATTGGACATTGCAAAAATATCCACAAAACGTGCTTACCTCACATTACCTAACCCAACCTAACCTAACCATCACCGAAGTCAGAGAATTCGACATTGCCAAAATATCCACAAAAAGTTCTTATCCTACCAAACCTTACCCATCTGAACCTAACCATCACCGAAATCAAAGAAATGGACATTGCGAAAATATCCACAAAACGTCATTACCTCGCAATACCTAACCCAACCTTACCTCACCATCACCGAAGTCAGAGAATTCGACATTGCCAAAATATCCACAAAAAGTTCTTATCCTACAAAACCTCACCCATCTGAACCTAACCATCACCGAAATCAAAGAATTGGACATTAATAAAATATCCACAAAACGTGCTTACCTCACAATACCTAGCCCAACCTAACCTTACTATCACCCAAGTCAGAGAATTCGACATTGCCAAAATATCCACAAAAAGTTCTTATCCTACCAAACCTCACCCATCTGAACCTAACCATCACCGAAATCAAAGAATTGGACATTGCCAAAATATCCACAAAACGTGCTTACCTCACAATACCTAACCCAACCTAACCTCACCATCACCGAAGTCAGAGAATTCGACATTGCCAAAATATCCACAAAAAGTTCTTATCCTACCAAACCTCACCCATCTGAACCTAACCATCACCGAAATCAAAGAAATGGACATTGCGAAAATATCCACAAAACGTCCTTACCACACAATACCTAACCCAACGTTACCTAACCATCACCGAAGTCAGAGAATTCGACATTGCCAAAATATCCACAAAAAGTTCTCATCATACCAAACCTCACCCATCTGAACCTAACCAGCACCGAAATCAAAGAATTGGACATTGATTAATAATCCACAAAACGTTTTTACCTCACAATACCTAACCCAACCTAACCTAACCATCACCGAAGTCAGAGAATTCGACATTGCCAAAATATCCACAAAAAGTTCTTATCATACCAAACCTCACCCATCTGAACCTAACCATCACCGAAATCAAAGAATTGGACATTAATAAAATATCCACAAAACGTGCTTACCTCACAATACCTAACCCAACCAAACCTAACCATCACCGAAGTAAGAGAATTCGACATTGCCAAAATATCCACAAAAAGTTCTTATCCTACCAAACCTCACCCATCTGAACCTAACCATCACCGAAATCAAAGAATTAGACATTGCCAAAATATCCACAAAACGTGCTTACTTCACAATACCTAACCCAACCTAACCTTACCATCACTGAAGTCAGAGAATCCAACATTGCCAAAATATCCACAAAAAGTTCATACCCCACCAAACCTCACCCATCTGAACCTAACCATCACCGAAATCGAAGAAATGGACATTGCCAAAATATCCACAAAACGTGCTTACCTCACTATACTTTATCCAACCTAACCTAACCATCACCGAAGTTAGAGAATTCGACATTGCCAAAATATCCACAAAAAGTTCTTATCCTACCAAACCTCACCCATCTGAACCTAACCATCACCGAAATCAAAGAATTGGACATTGCCAAAATATCCACAAAACGTGCTTACCTCACAATACCTAACCCAACCTAACCTCACCATCACTGAAGTCAGAGAATTCGACATTGCCAAAATATCCACAAAAAGTTCTTATCCTACCAAACCTCACCCATCTGAACCTAACCATCACCGAAATCAAAGAATTGGACATTGCGAAAATATCCACAAAACGTGCATACCTTACAATACCTAAACCAACCTAACCTTACCATCACCGAAGTCAGAGAATTCGACATTGCCAAAATATCCACAAAAAGTTCTTATCCTACCAAACCTCACCCATCTGAACCTAACCATCACCGAAATCAAAGAATTAGACATTGCCAAAATATCCACAAAACGTGCTTACTTCACAATACCTAACCCAACCTAACCTTACCTTCACTGAAGTCAGAGAATCCAACATTGCCAAAATATCCACAAAAAGTTCATACCCCACCAAACCTCACCCATCTGAACCTAACCATCACCGAAATCGAAGAAATGGACATTGCTAAAATATCCACAAAACGTGCTTACCTCACTATACTTTATCCAACCTAACCTAACCATCACCGAAGTCAGAGAATTCGACATTGCCAAAATATCCACAAAAAGTTCTTATCCTACCAAACCTCACCCATCTGAACCTAACAATCACCAATATCAAAGAATTGGACATTGCAAAAATATCCACAAAACGTGCTTACCTCACATTACCTAACCCAACCTAACCTAACCATCACCGAAGTCAGAGAATTCGACATTGCCAAAATATCCACAAAAAGTTCTTATCCTACCAAACCTTACCCATCTGAACCTAACCATCACCGAAATCAAAGAAATGGACATTGCGAAAATATCCACAAAACGTCATTACCTCGCAATACCTAACCCAACCTTACCTCACCATCACCGAAGTCAGAGAATTCGACATTGCCAAAATATCCACAAAAAGTTCTTATCCTACAAAACCTCACCCATCTGAACCTAACCATCACCGAAATCAAAGAATTGGACATTAATAAAATATCCACAAAACGTGCTTACCTCACAATACCTAGCCCAACCTAACCTTACTATCACCGAAGTCAGAGAATTCGACATTGCCAAAATATCCACAAAAAGTTCTTATCCTACCAAACCTCACCCATCTGAACCTAACCATCACCGAAATCAAAGAATTGGACATTGCCAAAATATCCACAAAACGTGCTTACCTCACAATACCTAACCCAACCTAACCTCACCATCACCGAAGTCAGAGAATTCGACATTGCCAAAATATCCACAAAAAGTTCTTATCCTACCAAACCTCACCCATCTGAACCTAACCATCACCGAAATCAAAGAAATGGACATTGCGAAAATATCCACAAAACGTCCTTACCACACAATACCTAACCCAACGTTACCTAACCATCACCGAAGTCAGAGAATTCGACATTGCCAAAATATCCACAAAAAGTTCTCATCATACCAAACCTCACCCATCTGAACCTAACCAGCACCGAAATCAAAGAATTGGACATTGATTAATAATCCACAAAACGTTTTTACCTCACAATACCTAACCCAACCTAACCTAACCATCACCGAAGTCAGAGAATTCGACATTGCCAAAATATCCACAAAAAGTTCTTATCATACCAAACCTCACCCATCTGAACCTAACCATCACCGAAATCAAAGAATTGGACATTAATAAAATATCCACAAAACGTGCTTACCTCACAATACCTAACCCAACCAAACCTAACCATCACCGAAGTAAGAGAATTCGACATTGCCAAAATATCCACAAAAAGTTCTTATCCTACCAAACCTCACCCATCTGAACCTAACCATCACCGAAATCAAAGAATTAGACATTGCCAAAATATCCACAAAACGTGCTTACTTCACAATACCTAACCCAACCTAACCTTACCATCACTGAAGTCAGAGAATCCAACATTGCCAAAATATCCACAAAAAGTTCATACCCCACCAAACCTCACCCATCTGAACCTAACCATCACCGAAATCGAAGAAATGGACATTGCCAAAATATCCACAAAACGTGCTTACCTCACTATACTTTATCCAACCTAACCTAACCATCACCGAAGTTAGAGAATTCGACATTGCCAAAATATCCACAAAAAGTTCTTATCCTACCAAACCTCACCCATCTGAACCTAACCATCACCGAAATCAAAGAATTGGACATTGCCAAAATATCCACAAAACGTGCTTACCTCACAATACCTAACCCAACCTAACCTCACCATCACTGAAGTCAGAGAATTCGACATTGCCAAAATATCCACAAAAAGTTCTTATCCTACCAAACCTCACCCATCTGAACCTAACCATCACCGAAATCAAAGAATTGGACATTGCGAAAATATCCACAAAACGTGCATACCTTACAATACCTAAACCAACCTAACCTTACCATCACCGAAGTCAGAGAATTCGACATTGCCAAAATATCCACAAAAAGTTCTTATCCTACCAAACCTCACCCATCTGAACCTAACCATCACCGAAATCAAAGAATTAGACATTGCCAAAATATCCACAAAACGTGCTTACTTCACAATACCTAACCCAACCTAACCTTACCTTCACTGAAGTCAGAGAATCCAACATTGCCAAAATATCCACAAAAAGTTCATACCCCACCAAACCTCACCCATCTGAACCTAACCATCACCGAAATCGAAGAAATGGACATTGCCAAAATATCCACAAAACGTGCTTACCTCACTATACTTTATCCAACCTAACCTAACCATCACCGAAGTCAGAGAATTCGACATTGCCAAAATATCCACAAAAAGTTCTTATCCTACCAAACCTCACCCATCTGAACCTAACAATCACCAATATCAAAGAATTGGACATTGCAAAAATATCCACAAAACGTGCTTACCTCACATTACCTAACCCAACCTAACCTAACCATCACCGAAGTCAGAGAATTCGACATTGCCAAAATATCCACAAAAAGTTCTTATCCTACCAAACCTTACCCATCTGAACCTAACCATCACCGAAATCAAAGAAATGGACATTGCGAAAATATCCACAAAACGTCATTACCTCGCAATACCTAACCCAACCTTACCTCACCATCACCGAAGTCAGAGAATTCGACATTGCCAAAATATCCACAAAAAGTTCTTATCCTACAAAACCTCACCCATCTGAACCTAACCATCACCGAAATCAAAGAATTGGACATTGATAAATAATCCACAAAACGTTTTTACCTCACAATACCTAACCCAACCTAACCTTACCATCACCGAAGTCAGAGAATTCGACATTGCCAAAATATCCACAAAAAGTTCTCATCATACCAAACCTCACCCATCTGAACCTAACCATCACCGAAATCAAAGAATTGGACATTAATTAATAATCCACAAAACGTTTTTACCTCACAATACCTAACCCAACCTAACCAAACCATCACCGAAGTCAGAGAATTCGACATTGCCAAAATATCCACAAAAAGTTCTTATCCTACCAAACCTCACCCATCTGAACCTAACCATCACCGAAATCAAAGAATTAGACATTGCCAAAATATCCAAAAAACGTGCTTACCTCACAATATTTTACTCTTAAATCTAAACGTACCAAATATCCCCCTTGGTTTACATCGTCTCTTATTAAAATAATAAAAGAAAAAAACAAATTCCATAAAAAATTTAAAATTTATTCAAATCCCTTAGATTATCAAAGTTTTTCACTATTAAGAGCTCGAATTAAAAAATATTCTTTAATCTGCTTTAGAAATTATATTTCTCTTATTCAAAATAATATTAAAACTAATCCCAAATCATTTTGGTCATATATAAATTCAAAAAAAAATACCTCCTCTTCATATCCTTCCGTAATGTATTATGGAAATAAGTCGGCTTCACATGGTTCTGAAATCTGTACCATTTTTGCTGACTATTTTGACTCCACTTTCAATAGTGATTCTACCATTAACCTTTCTATCTCTAATACAGATACTTCTTCTTGTAACTTATCTACTTTTCATTTTGACTTATCTACTGTACTCAGTCACATCAACTCTCTCAATGTTAATCTTGGTGCGGGTTGTGATGGTTTGCCTTCTTTTTTCCTTGTTAAATGTGCTGTCCCATTATCTCTTCCCATAACAATCCTTTTCAATCTTTCTATGTCGAACGGTAAATTTCCTGACTATTGGAAATTATCTTACATCACCCCTATTTTTAAAAAAGGTGATAAGAATCTTATTGAGAATTACCGTCCTATATCTAAACTATCTGTCATTAGTAAAATCTTTGAAAAAATTATCTATAATTTCCTTTTCTCCAATTTCAAAAACTACATTATACCTGAACAACATGGTTTTTTTAAGGGGAGATCGGTAGAGACTAACCTGCTTAATTTCACTAGTACTCTCACATCTTATATGGACAAACGAATCCAAATAGACGTCGTTTATACGGATTTCTCTAAAGCTTTTGATAAAATCAATCACAACCTTTTACTCAATAAACTTTGGTCCCTCGGAATCCGAGGAAATTTATTTCGTTGGATCTCTTCGTATATACTAAATCGTCACCAAATCATAATTCTCAATGGTTTTAGATCATCACTTAGACATATTCCTTCCGGTGTCCCACAAGGGTCGCATTTAGGTCCCTTATTCTTTTTACTCTATATTAATGATATCTCATACATCTTCAAACATTCCTTTATACTTCTTTACGCTGATGATTTAAAAATTTACAAACCTATATACACCATAGACGATTGTCATAAGATACAAGAAGATCTAGATAGATTCTCTATATATTGTTTAAATAATGATCTTTTTATTAATCTAGAAAAATGCTCTATTTTAAATTTCACTAGAAATAAGTCAATTATTACTAATCAATATCAATTAAATCATTCAATCCTTAACACGTCATCTTCTATTAAGGATCTTGGTGTAATACTCAATGATAAACTAGATTTCTCTGAACATATTTCTTTTATTACCAACAAAGCATTTAAATCTCTTGGATTCCTACTCCGCTCAACAAAACCCTTTAATGATCCTTACGTACTAAAATTACTTTATTTTTCCTTTGTAAGGTCTCACCTTGAATTTGCCTCAATTATCTGGTCACCTTTTTATTTATCCCATATTAATTGTATTGAGAAAGTTCAACTTAAATTTATTAAATCCTTACGCTACCTTTTTCCTACCTATACCCATTCTACTGTTTCCGACATTTTAAAAATCCTTTCTTTTAACAATCTTTCTGTCAGGCGACGACATTCTGATGCTATATTCTTCTTTAAGCTCATAAATGGTTTCCTTGATTGTTCTGATTTACTGAATAAGGTTAATTTCAGAATCCCAGTTCGATACCCTAGACGCGTTGCACTCTTTTCACTTGATCCTTTCAATACTAATTCCCAAAAATATTTTTATCTGCAGCGCGTTTATCGTATGTTTAACGGAGAGCTGAATGAGGTTGATCTGTTTGGTATTTCCCTACATCAATTCAGGTCTAACATCAAGAGAATCTTGACCGATTGATTCATTTTTTCTTCTATTCTATTTTTCCAATATTTCCATTATTTTTATACTTTAGTTTAGTTATGTAATGTGCTATTTAATCATATTATAGCTTTCATTCCTTTCCATTTCATTTGTTTATTTTGTATTTACCTTTTTCATTTGTTTTTTATATTTGTAAATTTCAATTTCTTCTTATATTCTATCTTATAACCTTTTCCAATTATTTTAATACTATAGTTTAATTATGCAATGTACTACATATTTTGTCATGCCTTTATTCTTTACTTTTTAATTTGTTTTCCTTATATTTATCTTTTTCATTTTTGTAAAAATCTATTATTGGACTCGGGTGTTACATATATTATTTATTTACTTTTTGTGTTTTTTATACCTATCTCTGTACATCCTGTCTGTTGATTTTTCAATTAATTAATTAATAATACCTAACCCAACCTAACCTCACCATCACCGAAGTCAGAGAATTCGACATTGCCAAAATATCCACAAAAAGTTCTTATCCTACCAAACCTCACCCATCTGAACCTAACCATCACCAAAATCAAAGAATTGGACATTAATAAAATATCCACAAAACGTGCTTACCTCACAATACCTAACCCAACCTAACCTAACTATCCTTGAAGTCAGAGAATTGGACATTGCCAAAATATCCACAAAAAGTTCTTATCCTACCAAACCTCACCCATCTGAACCAAACCATCACCGAAATCAAAGAATAAGGCATTGCCAAAATATCCACAAAACGTGCTTACCTCACAATACCTAACCCAACCTAACCTAACCATCACCGAAGTCAAAGAATTCGACATTACCAAATTATCCACAAAAAGTTCTTATCCTACCAAACCTCACCCATCTGAACCTAACCATCACCGAAATCAAAGAATTGGACATTGCGAAAATATCCACAAAACGTGCATACCTTACAATACCTAAACCAACCTAACCTAACCATCACCGAAGTCAGAGAATTCGACATTGCCAAAATATCCACAAAAAGTTCTTATCCTACCAAACCTCACCCATCTGAACCTTACCATCACCGAAATCAAAGAATTAGGCATTGCCAAAATATCCACAAAACGTGCTTACCTCACAATACCTAACCCAACCTAACCTTACCATCACCGAAGTCAGAGAATTCGACATTGCCAAAATATCCACAAAAAGTTCTTATCCTACCAAACCTCACTTATCTGAACCTAACCATCACCGAAATCAAAGAATTGGACAATAATAAAATATCCACAAAACGTGCTTACCTCACAATACCTAACCCAACCTACCCTAACCATCACCGAAGTAAGAGAATTCGACATTGCCAAAATATCCACAAAAAGTTCTTATCCTACCAAACCTCACCCATCTGAACCTAACCATCACCGAAATCAAAGAATTGGACATTAATAAAATATCCACAAAACGTGTTTACCTCACAATACCTAGCCCAACCTACCTTACTATCACCGAAGTCAGAGAATTCGACATTGCCAAAATATCCACAAAAAGTTCTTATCCTACCAAACCTCACCCATCTGAACCTAACCATCACCGAAATCAAAGAATTAGACTTTGCCAAAATATCCAAAAAACGTGCTTACCTCACAATACCTAACCCAACCTAACCTCACCATCACCGAAGTCAGAGAATTCGACATTGCCAAAATATCCACAAAAAGTTCTTATCCTACCAAACCTCACCCATCTGAACCTAACCATCACCGAAATCAAAGAATTGGACATTAATAAAATATCCACAAAACGTGCTTACCTCACAATACCTAACCCAACCAAACCTAACCATCACCGAAGTCAAAGAATTCGACATTACCAAATTATCCACAAAAAGTTCTTATCCTACCAAACCTCACCCATCTGAACCTAACCATCACCGAAATCAAAGAATTGGACATTGCGAAAATATCCACAAAACGTGCATACCTTACAATACCTAAACCAACCTAACCTAACCATCACCGAAGTCAGAGAATTCGACATTGCCAAAATATCCACAAAAAGTTCTTATCCTACCAAACCTCACCCATCTGAACCTAACCATCACCGAAATCAAAGAATTAGGCATTGCCAAAATATCCACAAAACGTGCTTACCTCACAATACCTAACCCAACCTAACCTTACCATCACCGAAGTCAGAGAATTCGACATTGCCAAAATATCCACAAAAAGTTCTTATCCTACCAAACCTCACTTATCTGAACCTAACCATCACCGAAATCAAAGAATTGGACAATGATAAAATATCCACAAAACGTGCTTACCTCACAATACCTAACCCAACCTACCCTAACCATCACCGAAGTAAGAGAATTCGACATTGCCAAAATATCCACAAAAAGTTCTTATCCTACCAAACCTCACCCATCTGAACCTAACCATCACCGAAATCAAAGAATTGGACATTAATAAAATATCCACAAAACGTGTTTACCTCACAATACCTAGCCCAACCTACCTAACTATCACCGAAGTCAGAGAATTCGACATTGCCAAAATATCCACAAAAAGTTCTTATCCTACCAAACCTCACCCATCTGAACCTAACCATCACCGAAATCAAAGAATTGGACATTAATAAAATATCCACAAAACGTGCTTACCTCACAATACCTAACCCAACCAAACCTAACCATCACCGAAGTAAGAGAATTCGACATTGCCAAAATATCCACAAAAAGTTCTTATCCTACCAAACCTCACCCATCTGAACCTAACCATCACCGAAATCAAAGAATTGGACATTAAGAAAATATCCACAAAACGTGCTTACCTCACAATACCTAGCCCAACCTAACCTAACTATCACCGAAGTCAGAGAATTCGACATTGCCAAAATATCCACAAAAAGTTCTTATCCTACCAAACCTCACCCATCTGAACCTAACCATCACCGAAATCAAAGAATTGGACATTGCCAAAATATCCACAAAACGTGCTTACCTCACAAAACCTAACCCAACCTACCCTAACCATCACCGAAGTAAGAGAATTCGACATTGCCAAAATATCCACAAAAAGTTCTTATCCTACCAAACCTCACCCATCTGAACCTAACCATCACCGAAATCAAAGAATTGGACATTAATAAAATATCCACAAAACGTGTTTACCTCACAATACCTAGCCCAACCTACCTAACTATCACCGAAGTCAGAGAATTCGACATTGCCAAAATATCCACAAAAAATTCTTATCCTACCAAACCTCACCCATCTGAACCTAACCATCACCGAAATCAAAGAATTAGACATTGCCAAAATATCCAAAAAACGTGCTTACCTCACAATACCTAACCCAACCTAACCTCACCATCACCGAAGTCAGAGAATTCGACATTGCCAAAATATCCACAAAAAGTTCTTATCCTACCAAACCTCACCCATCTGAACCTAACCATCACCGAAATCAAAGAATTGGACATTAATAAAATATCCACAAAACGTGTTTACCTCACAATACCTAGCCCAACCTACCTAACTATCACCGAAGTCAGAGAATTCGACATTGCCAAAATATCCACAAAAAGTTCTTATCCTACCAAACCTCACCCATCTGAACCTAACCATCACCGAAATCAAAGAATTGGACATTAATAAAATATCCACAAAACGTGCTTACCTCACAATACCTAACCCAACCAAACCTAACCATCACCGAAGTAAGAGAATTCGACATTGCCAAAATATCCACAAAAAGTTCTTATCCTACCAAACCTCACCCATCTGAACCTAACCATCACCGAAATCAAAGAATTGGACATTAATAAAATATCCACAAAACGTGCTTACCTCACAATACCTAGCCCAACCTAACCTAACTATCACCGAAGTCAGAGAATTCGACATTGCCAAAATATCCACAAAAAGTTCTTATCCTACCAAACCTCACCCATCTGAACCTAACCATCACCGAAATCAAAGAATTGGACATTGCCAAAATATCCACAAAACGTGCTTACCTCACAAAACCTAACCCAACCTAACCTCACCATCACTGAAGTCAGAGAATTCGACATTGCCAAAATATCCACAAAAAGTTCTTATCCTTCCAAACCTCACCCATCTGAACCTAACCATCACCGAAATCAAAGAATTGGACATTAATTAATAATCCACAAAACGTTTTTACCTCACAATACCAAACCCAACCTAACCAAACCATCACCGAAGTCAGAGAATTCGACATTGCCAAAATATCCACAAAAAGTTCTTATCCTACCAAACCTCACCCATCTGAACCAAACCATCACCGAAATCAAAGAATAAGGCATTGCCAAAATATCCACAAAACGTGCTTACCTCACAATACCTAACCCAACCTAACCTAACCATCACCGAAGTCAAAGAATTCGACATTACCAAATTATCCACAAAAAGTTCTTATCCTACCAAACCTCACCCATCTGAACCTAACCATCACCGAAATCAAAGAATTGGACATTGCGAAAATATCCACAAAACGTGCATACCTTACAATACCTAAACCAACCTAACCTAACCATCACCGAAGTCAGAGAATTCGACATTGCCAAAATATCCACAAAAAGTTCTTATCCTACCAAACCTCACCCATCTGAACCTAACAATCACCAATATCAAAGAACTGGACATTGCAAAAATATCCACAAAACGTGCTTACCTCACATTACCTAACCCAACCTAACCTAACCATCACCGAAGTCAGAGAATTCGACATTGCCAAAATATCCACAAAAAGTTCTTATCCTACCAAACCTTACCCATCTGAACCTAACCATCACCGAAATCGAAGAAATGGACATTGCCAAAATATCCACAAAACGTGCTTACCTCACTATACTTTATCCAACCTAACCTAACCATCACCGAAGTCAGAGAATTCGACATTGCCAAAATATCCACAAAAAGTTCTTATCCTACCAAACCTCACCCATCTGAACCTAACAATCACCAATATCAAAGAATTGGACATTGCAAAAATATCCACAAAACGTGCTTACCTCACATTACCTAACCCAACCTAACCTAACCATCACCGAAGTCAGAGAATTCGACATTGCCAAAATATCCACAAAAAGTTCTTATCCTACAAAACCTCACCCATCTGAACCTAACCATCACCGAAATCAAAGAATTGGACATTGATAAATAATCCACAAAACGTTTTTACCTCACAATACCTAACTCAACCTAACCTAACCATCACCGAAGTCAGAGAATTCGACATTGCCAAAATATCCACAAAAAGTTCTTATCATACCAAACCTCACCCATCTGAACTTAACCATCACCGAAATCAAAGAATTGGACATTAATAAAATATCCACAAAACGTGCTTACCTCACAA
Organism: Arctopsyche grandis; assembly: GCF_051622035.1. NCBI lineage: Eukaryota > Metazoa > Arthropoda > Insecta > Trichoptera > Hydropsychidae > Arctopsyche > Arctopsyche grandis. The sequence goes on from NW_027518431.1 coordinate 789,607, forward strand.
TACCTAACCCAACCTAACCTAACTATCCTTGAAGTCAGAGAATTCGACATTGCCAAAATATCCACAAAAAGTTCTTATCCTACCAAACCTCACCCATCTGAACCAAACCATCACCGAAATCAAAGAATAAGGCATTGCCAATATATCTACAAAACGTGCTTACCTCACAATACCTAACCCAACCTAACCTAACCATCACCGAAGTCAAAGAATTCGACATTACCAAATTATCCACAAAAAGTTCTTATCCTACCAAACCTCACCCATCTGAACCTAACCATCACCGAAATCAAAGAATTGGACATTGCGAAAATATCCACAAAACGTGCATACCTTACAATACCTAAACCAACCTAACCTAACCATCACCGAAGTCAGAGAATTCGACATTGCCAAAATATCCATAAAAAGTTCTTATCCTACCAAACCTCACCCATCTGAACCTAACCATCACCGAAATCAAAGAATTGGACATTGCCAAAATATCCACAAAACGTGCTTACCTCACAATACCTAACCCAACCTAACCTCACCATCACCGAAGTCAGAGAATTCGACATTGCCAAAATATCCACAAAAAGTTCTTATCCTACCAAACCTCACCCATCTGAACCTAACCATCAGCGAAATCAAAGAATTGGACATTGCCAAAATATCCACAAAACGTGCTTACCTCACAATACCTAACCCAACCTAACCTTACCATCACTGAAGTCAGAGAATCCAACATTGCCAAAATATCCACAAAAAGTTCATACCCCACCAAACCTCACCCATCTGAACCTAACCATCACCGAAATCGAAGAAATGGACATTGCCAAAATATCCACAAAACGTGCTTACCTCACTATACTTTATCCAACCTAACCTAACCATCACCGAAGTTAGAGAATTCGACATTGCCAAAATATCCACAAAAAGTTCTTATCCTACCAAACCTTACCCATCTGAACTTAACCATCACCGAAATCAAAGAATTGGACATTAATAAAATATCCACAAAACGTGCTTACCTCACAATACCTAACCCAACCTAACCTAACCATCACCAAAGTCAGAGAATTCGACATTGCCAAAATATCCACAAAAAGTTCTTATCCTACCAAACTTCACCCATCTGAACCTAACAATCACCAATATCAAAGAATTAGACATTGCAAAAATATCCACAAAACGTGCTTACCTCACAATACCTAACCCAACCTAACCTAACCATCACCGAAGTCAGAGAATTCGACATTGCCAAAATATCCACAAAAAGTTCTTATCCTACAAAACCTCACCCATCTGAACCTAACCATCACCGAAATCAAAGAATTGGACATTGATTAATAATCCACAAAACGTTTTTACCTCACAATACCTAACCCAACCTAACCTAACCATCACCGAAGTCAGAGAATTCGACATTGCCAAAATATCCACAAAAAGTTCTTATCATACCAAACCTCACCCATCTGAACCTAACCATCACCGAAATCAAAGAATTGGACATTAATAAAATATCCACAAAACGTGCTTACCTCACAATACCTAACCCAACCTAACCTAACCATCACCGAAGTCAGAGAATTCGACATTGCCAAAATATCCACAAAAAGTTCTTATCCTACCAAACCTCACCCATCTGAACCTAACCATCACCAAAATAAAAGAATTAAACATAGCAAAAATATCCACAAAACGTGCTTACCTCACAATACCTAACCCAACCTAACCTAACCATCACCGAAGTCAGAGAATTCGACATTGCTAAAATATCCACAAAAAGTTCTTATCCTACCAAACCTCACCCATCTGAACCTAACCATCACCGAAATCAAAGAATTAGGCATTGCCAAAATATCCACAAAACGTGCTTACCTCACAATACCTAACCCAACCTAACCTTACCATCACCGAAGTCAGAGAATTCGACATTGCCAAAATATCCACAAAAAGTTCTTATCCTACCAAACCTCACTTATCTGAACCTAACCATCACCGAAATCAAAGAATTGGACAATGATAAAATATCCACAAAACGTGCTTACCTCACAATACCTAACCCAACCTACCCTAACCATCACCGAAGTCAGAGAATTCGACATTGCCAAAATATCCACAAAAAGTTCTTATCCTACAAAACCTCACCCATCTGAACCTAACCATCACCGAAATCAACAAATTGGACATTGATAAATAATCCACAAAACGTTTTTACCTCACAATACCTAACCCAACCTAACCTAACCATCACCGAAGTAAGAGAATTCGACATTGCCAAAATATCCACAAAAAGTTCTTATCCTACCAAACCTCACCCATCTGTACCTAACCATCACCGAAATCAAAGAATTGGACATATATAAAATATCCACAAAACGTGTTTACCTCACAATACCTAGCCCAACCTAACCTAACTATCACCGAAGTCAGAGAATTCGACATTGCCAAAATATCCACAAAAAGTTCTTATCCTACCAAACCTCACCCATCTGAACCTAACCATCACCGAAATCAAAGAATTAGACATTGCCAAAATATCCAAAAAACGTGCTTACCTCACAATACCTAACCCAACCTAACCTCACCATCACCGAAGTCAGAGAATTCGACATTGCCAAAATATCCACAAAAAGTTCTTATCCTACCAAACCTCACCCATCTGAACCTAACCATCACCGAAATCAAAGAATTGGACATTGCCAAAATATCCACAAAACGTGCTTACCTCACAATACCTAACCCAACCTAACCTCACCATCACCGAAGTCAGAGAATTCGACATTGCCAAAATATCCACAAAAAGCTCTTATCCTACAAAACCTCACCCATCTGAACCTAACCATCACCGAAATCAAAGAATTGGACATTGATTAATAATCCACAAAACGTTTTTACCTCACAATACCTAACCCAACCTAACCTTACCATCACCGAAGTCAGAGAATTCGACATTGCCAAAATATCCACAAAAAGTTCTTATCCTACCAAACCTCACTTATCTGAACCTAACCATCACCGAAATAAAAGAATTGGACAATGATAAAATATCCACAAAACGTGCTTACCTCACAATACCTAACCCAACCTACCCTAACCATCACCGAAGTCAGAGAATTCGACATTGCCAAACTATCCACAAAAAGTTCTTATCCTACAAAACCTCACCCATCTGAACCTAACCATCACCGAAATCAACAAATTGGACATTGATAAATAATCCAAAAAACGTTTTTACCTCACAATACCTAACCCAACCTAACCTAACCATCACCGAAGTAAGAGAATTCGACATTGCCAAAATATCCACAAAAAGTTCTTATCCTACCAAACCTCACCCATCTGAACCTAACCATCACCGAAATCGAATAAATGGACATTGCGAAAATATCCACAAAACGTGCTTACCTCACAATACCTAACCCAACCTTACCTAACCATCACCGAAGTCAGAGAATTCGACATTGCCAAAATATCCACAAAAAGTTCTTATCCTACCAAACTTCACCCATCTGAACCTAACAATCACCAATATCAAAGAATGAGACATTGCAAAAATATCCACAAAACGTGCTTACCTCACAATACCTAACACAACCTAACCTAACCATCACCGAAGTCAGAGAATTCGACATTGCAAAAAAATTTCCACAAAAAGTTCTTATCCTACTAAACCTTACCCATCTGAACCTAACCATCACCGAAATCAAAGGAATGGACATTGCGAAAATATCCCCAAAACGTCCTTACCACACAATACCTAACCCAACCTTACCTTACCATCACCAAAGTCAGAGAATTCGACATTGCCAAAATATCCACAAAAAGTTCTTATCCTACAAAACCTCACCCATCTGAACCTAACCATCACCGAAATCAAAGAATTGGACATTGATTAATAATCCACAAAACGTTTTTACCTCACAATACCTAACCCAAACTAACCTAACCATCACCGAAGTCAGAGAATTCGACATTGCCAAAATATCCACAAAAAGTTCTTATCATACCAAACCTCACCCATCTGAACCTAACCATCACCGAAATCAAAGAATTGGACATTAATAAAATATCCACAAAACGTGCTTACCTCACAATACCTAACCCAACCTTACCTCACCATCACCGAAGTCAGAGAATTCGACATTGCCAAAATATCCACAAAAAGTTCTTATCCTACAAAACCTCACCCATCTGAACCTAACCATCACCGAAATCAAAGAATTGGACATTGATTAATAATCCACAAAACGTTTTTACCTCACAATACCTAACCCAACCTAACCTAACCATCACCGAAGTCAGAGAATTCGACATTGCCAAAATATCCACAAAAAGTTCTTATCATACCAAACCTCACCCATCTGAACCTAACCATCACCGAAATCAAAGAATTGGACATTAATAAAATATCCACAAAACGTGCTTACCTCACAATACCTAACCCAACCTAACCTAACCATCACCGAAGTCAGAGAATTCGACATTGCCAAAATATCCACAAAAAGTTCTTATCCTACCAAACCTCACCCATCTGAACCTAACCATTACCGAAATCAAAGAATTAAACATAGCGAAAATATCCACAAAACGTGCTTACTTCACAATACCTAACCCAACCTAACCTAACCATTACCGAAGTCAGAGAATTCGACATTGCCAAAATATCCACAAAAAGTTCTTATCCTACCAAACCTCACCCATCTGAACCTAACAATCACCAATATCAAAGAATTGGACATTAATAAATAATCCACAAAACGTTTTTACCTCACAATACCTAACCCAACCTAACCTAACCATCACCCAAGTCAGAGAATTCGACATTGCCAAAATATCCACAAAAAGTTCTCATCATACCAAACCTCACCCATCTGAACCTAACCATCACCGAAGTCGAAGAAATGGACATTGCCAAAATATCCACAAAACGTGTTTACCTCACTATACTTTATCCAACCTAACCTAACCATCACCGAATTTAGAGAATTCGACATTGCCAAAATATCCACAAAAAGTTCTTATCCTACCAAACCTCACCCAACTGAACTTAACCATCACCGAAATCAAAGAATTGGACATTGCAAAAATATCCACAAAACGTGCTTACCTCACAATACCTAACCCAACCTAACCTAACCATCACCGAAGTCAGAGAATTCGACATTGCCAAAATATCCACAAAAAGTTCTTATCCTACCAAACCTCACCCATCTGAACCTAACCATCACCGAAATCAAAGAATTCGACATTGCCAAAATATCCACAAAACGTGCTTACCTCACAATACCTAACCCAACCTAACCTAACCATCACCGAAGTCAGAAAATTCGACATTGCCAAAATATCCACAAAAAGTTCTTATCCTACCAAACCTCACCCATCTGAACCTAACCATCACCAAAATCGAATAAATGGACATTGCCAAAATATCCACAAAACGTGCTTATCTCACTATACGTTATCCAACCTAACCTAACCATCACCGAAAATAGAGAATTCGACATTGCCAAAATATCCACAAAAAGTTCTTATCTTACCAAACCTCACCCATCTGAACCTAACCATCACCGAAATCAAAGAATTGGACATTAATAAAATATCCACAAAACGTGCTTACCTCACAATACCTAACCCAACCAAACCTAACCATCACCGAAGTAAGAGAATTCGACATTGCCAAAATATCCACAAAAAGTTCTTATCCTACCAAACCTCACCCATCTGAACCTAACCATCACCGAAATCAAAGAATTAGACATTGCCAAAATATCCACAAAACGTGCTTACTTCACAATACCTAACCCAACCTAACCTTACCATCACTGAAGTCAGAGAATCCAACATTGCCAAAATATCCACAAAAAGTTCATACCCCACCAAACCTCACCCATCTGAACCTAACCATCACCGAAATCGAAGAAATGGACATTGCCAAAATATCCACAAAACGTGCTTACCTCACTATACTTTATCCAACCTAACCTAACCATCACCGAAGTTAGAGAATTCGACATTGCCAAAATATCCACAAAAAGTTCTTATCCTACCAAACCTCACCCATCTGAACCTAACCATCACCGAAATCAAAGAATTGGACATTGCCAAAATATCCACAAAACGTGCTTACCTCACAATACCTAACCCAACCTAACCTCACCATCACTGAAGTCAGAGAATTCGACATTGCCAAAATATCCACAAAAAGTTCTTATCCTACCAAACCTCACCCATCTGAACCTAACCATCACCGAAATCAAAGAATTAGACATTGCCAAAATATCCACAAAACGTGCTTACTTCACAATACCTAACCCAACCTAACCTTACCATCACTGAAGTCAGAGAATCCAACATTGCCAAAATATCCACAAAAAGTTCATACCCCACCAAACCTCACCCATCTGAACCTAACCATCACCGAAATCGAAGAAATGGACATTGCCAAAATATCCACAAAACGTGCTTACCTCACTATACTTTATCCAACCTAACCTAACCATCACCGAAGTTAGAGAATTCGACATTGCCAAAATATCCACAAAAAGTTCTTATCCTACCAAACCTCACCCATCTGAACCTAACCATCACCGAAATCAAAGAATTGGACATTGCCAAAATATCCACAAAACGTGCTTACCTCACAATACCTAACCCAACCTAACCTCACCATCACCGAAGTCAGAGAATTCGACATTGCCAAAATATCCACAAAAAGTTCTTATCCTACCAAACCTCACCCATCTGAACCTAACCATCACCGAAATCAAAGAAATGGACATTGCGAAAATATCCACAAAACGTCCTTACCACACAATACCTAACCCAACGTTACCTAACCATCACCGAAGTCAGAGAATTCGACATTGCCAAAATATCCACAAAAAGTTCTCATCATACCAAACCTCACCCATCTGAACCTAACCAGCACCGAAATCAAAGAATTGGACATTGATTAATAATCCACAAAACGTTTTTACCTCACAATACCTAACCCAACCTAACCTAACCATCACCGAAGTCAGAGAATTCGACATTGCCAAAATATCCACAAAAAGTTCTTATCATACCAAACCTCACCCATCTGAACCTAACCATCACCGAAATCAAAGAATTGGACATTAATAAAATATCCACAAAACGTGCTTACCTCACAATACCTAACCCAACCAAACCTAACCATCACCGAAGTAAGAGAATTCGACATTGCCAAAATATCCACAAAAAGTTCTTATCCTACCAAACCTCACCCATCTGAACCTAACCATCACCGAAATCAAAGAATTAGACATTGCCAAAATATCCACAAAACGTGCTTACTTCACAATACCTAACCCAACCTAACCTTACCATCACTGAAGTCAGAGAATCCAACATTGCCAAAATATCCACAAAAAGTTCATACCCCACCAAACCTCACCCATCTGAACCTAACCATCACCGAAATCGAAGAAATGGACATTGCCAAAATATCCACAAAACGTGCTTACCTCACTATACTTTATCCAACCTAACCTAACCATCACCGAAGTTAGAGAATTCGACATTGCCAAAATATCCACAAAAAGTTCTTATCCTACCAAACCTCACCCATCTGAACCTAACCATCACCGAAATCAAAGAATTGGACATTGCCAAAATATCCACAAAACGTGCTTACCTCACAATACCTAACCCAACCTAACCTCACCATCACTGAAGTCAGAGAATTCGACATTGCCAAAATATCCACAAAAAGTTCTTATCCTACCAAACCTCACCCATCTGAACCTAACCATCACCGAAATCAAAGAATTGGACATTGCGAAAATATCCACAAAACGTGCATACCTTACAATACCTAAACCAACCTAACCTTACCATCACCGAAGTCAGAGAATTCGACATTGCCAAAATATCCACAAAAAGTTCTTATCCTACCAAACCTCACCCATCTGAACCTAACCATCACCGAAATCAAAGAATTAGACATTGCCAAAATATCCACAAAACGTGCTTACTTCACAATACCTAACCCAACCTAACCTTACCTTCACTGAAGTCAGAGAATCCAACATTGCCAAAATATCCACAAAAAGTTCATACCCCACCAAACCTCACCCATCTGAACCTAACCATCACCGAAATCGAAGAAATGGACATTGCTAAAATATCCACAAAACGTGCTTACCTCACTATACTTTATCCAACCTAACCTAACCATCACCGAAGTCAGAGAATTCGACATTGCCAAAATATCCACAAAAAGTTCTTATCCTACCAAACCTCACCCATCTGAACCTAACAATCACCAATATCAAAGAATTGGACATTGCAAAAATATCCACAAAACGTGCTTACCTCACATTACCTAACCCAACCTAACCTAACCATCACCGAAGTCAGAGAATTCGACATTGCCAAAATATCCACAAAAAGTTCTTATCCTACCAAACCTTACCCATCTGAACCTAACCATCACCGAAATCAAAGAAATGGACATTGCGAAAATATCCACAAAACGTCATTACCTCGCAATACCTAACCCAACCTTACCTCACCATCACCGAAGTCAGAGAATTCGACATTGCCAAAATATCCACAAAAAGTTCTTATCCTACAAAACCTCACCCATCTGAACCTAACCATCACCGAAATCAAAGAATTGGACATTAATAAAATATCCACAAAACGTGCTTACCTCACAATACCTAGCCCAACCTAACCTTACTATCACCGAAGTCAGAGAATTCGACATTGCCAAAATATCCACAAAAAGTTCTTATCCTACCAAACCTCACCCATCTGAACCTAACCATCACCGAAATCAAAGAATTGGACATTGCCAAAATATCCACAAAACGTGCTTACCTCACAATACCTAACCCAACCTAACCTCACCATCACCGAAGTCAGAGAATTCGACATTGCCAAAATATCCACAAAAAGTTCTTATCCTACCAAACCTCACCCATCTGAACCTAACCATCACCGAAATCAAAGAAATGGACATTGCGAAAATATCCACAAAACGTCCTTACCACACAATACCTAACCCAACGTTACCTAACCATCACCGAAGTCAGAGAATTCGACATTGCCAAAATATCCACAAAAAGTTCTCATCATACCAAACCTCACCCATCTGAACCTAACCAGCACCGAAATCAAAGAATTGGACATTGATTAATAATCCACAAAACGTTTTTACCTCACAATACCTAACCCAACCTAACCTAACCATCACCGAAGTCAGAGAATTCGACATTGCCAAAATATCCACAAAAAGTTCTTATCATACCAAACCTCACCCATCTGAACCTAACCATCACCGAAATCAAAGAATTGGACATTAATAAAATATCCACAAAACGTGCTTACCTCACAATACCTAACCCAACCAAACCTAACCATCACCGAAGTAAGAGAATTCGACATTGCCAAAATATCCACAAAAAGTTCTTATCCTACCAAACCTCACCCATCTGAACCTAACCATCACCGAAATCAAAGAATTAGACATTGCCAAAATATCCACAAAACGTGCTTACTTCACAATACCTAACCCAACCTAACCTTACCATCACTGAAGTCAGAGAATCCAACATTGCCAAAATATCCACAAAAAGTTCATACCCCACCAAACCTCACCCATCTGAACCTAACCATCACCGAAATCGAAGAAATGGACATTGCCAAAATATCCACAAAACGTGCTTACCTCACTATACTTTATCCAACCTAACCTAACCATCACCGAAGTTAGAGAATTCGACATTGCCAAAATATCCACAAAAAGTTCTTATCCTACCAAACCTCACCCATCTGAACCTAACCATCACCGAAATCAAAGAATTGGACATTGCCAAAATATCCACAAAACGTGCTTACCTCACAATACCTAACCCAACCTAACCTCACCATCACTGAAGTCAGAGAATTCGACATTGCCAAAATATCCACAAAAAGTTCTTATCCTACCAAACCTCACCCATCTGAACCTAACCATCACCGAAATCAAAGAATTGGACATTGCGAAAATATCCACAAAACGTGCATACCTTACAATACCTAAACCAACCTAACCTTACCATCACCGAAGTCAGAGAATTCGACATTGCCAAAATATCCACAAAAAGTTCTTATCCTACCAAACCTCACCCATCTGAACCTAACCATCACCGAAATCAAAGAATTAGACATTGCCAAAATATCCACAAAACGTGCTTACTTCACAATACCTAACCCAACCTAACCTTACCTTCACTGAAGTCAGAGAATCCAACATTGCCAAAATATCCACAAAAAGTTCATACCCCACCAAACCTCACCCATCTGAACCTAACCATCACCGAAATCGAAGAAATGGACATTGCCAAAATATCCACAAAACGTGCTTACCTCACTATACTTTATCCAACCTAACCTAACCATCACCGAAGTCAGAGAATTCGACATTGCCAAAATATCCACAAAAAGTTCTTATCCTACCAAACCTCACCCATCTGAACCTAACAATCACCAATATCAAAGAATTGGACATTGCAAAAATATCCACAAAACGTGCTTACCTCACATTACCTAACCCAACCTAACCTAACCATCACCGAAGTCAGAGAATTCGACATTGCCAAAATATCCACAAAAAGTTCTTATCCTACCAAACCTTACCCATCTGAACCTAACCATCACCGAAATCAAAGAAATGGACATTGCGAAAATATCCACAAAACGTCATTACCTCGCAATACCTAACCCAACCTTACCTCACCATCACCGAAGTCAGAGAATTCGACATTGCCAAAATATCCACAAAAAGTTCTTATCCTACAAAACCTCACCCATCTGAACCTAACCATCACCGAAATCAAAGAATTGGACATTGATAAATAATCCACAAAACGTTTTTACCTCACAATACCTAACCCAACCTAACCTTACCATCACCGAAGTCAGAGAATTCGACATTGCCAAAATATCCACAAAAAGTTCTCATCATACCAAACCTCACCCATCTGAACCTAACCATCACCGAAATCAAAGAATTGGACATTAATTAATAATCCACAAAACGTTTTTACCTCACAATACCTAACCCAACCTAACCAAACCATCACCGAAGTCAGAGAATTCGACATTGCCAAAATATCCACAAAAAGTTCTTATCCTACCAAACCTCACCCATCTGAACCTAACCATCACCGAAATCAAAGAATTAGACATTGCCAAAATATCCAAAAAACGTGCTTACCTCACAATATTTTACTCTTAAATCTAAACGTACCAAATATCCCCCTTGGTTTACATCGTCTCTTATTAAAATAATAAAAGAAAAAAACAAATTCCATAAAAAATTTAAAATTTATTCAAATCCCTTAGATTATCAAAGTTTTTCACTATTAAGAGCTCGAATTAAAAAATATTCTTTAATCTGCTTTAGAAATTATATTTCTCTTATTCAAAATAATATTAAAACTAATCCCAAATCATTTTGGTCATATATAAATTCAAAAAAAAATACCTCCTCTTCATATCCTTCCGTAATGTATTATGGAAATAAGTCGGCTTCACATGGTTCTGAAATCTGTACCATTTTTGCTGACTATTTTGACTCCACTTTCAATAGTGATTCTACCATTAACCTTTCTATCTCTAATACAGATACTTCTTCTTGTAACTTATCTACTTTTCATTTTGACTTATCTACTGTACTCAGTCACATCAACTCTCTCAATGTTAATCTTGGTGCGGGTTGTGATGGTTTGCCTTCTTTTTTCCTTGTTAAATGTGCTGTCCCATTATCTCTTCCCATAACAATCCTTTTCAATCTTTCTATGTCGAACGGTAAATTTCCTGACTATTGGAAATTATCTTACATCACCCCTATTTTTAAAAAAGGTGATAAGAATCTTATTGAGAATTACCGTCCTATATCTAAACTATCTGTCATTAGTAAAATCTTTGAAAAAATTATCTATAATTTCCTTTTCTCCAATTTCAAAAACTACATTATACCTGAACAACATGGTTTTTTTAAGGGGAGATCGGTAGAGACTAACCTGCTTAATTTCACTAGTACTCTCACATCTTATATGGACAAACGAATCCAAATAGACGTCGTTTATACGGATTTCTCTAAAGCTTTTGATAAAATCAATCACAACCTTTTACTCAATAAACTTTGGTCCCTCGGAATCCGAGGAAATTTATTTCGTTGGATCTCTTCGTATATACTAAATCGTCACCAAATCATAATTCTCAATGGTTTTAGATCATCACTTAGACATATTCCTTCCGGTGTCCCACAAGGGTCGCATTTAGGTCCCTTATTCTTTTTACTCTATATTAATGATATCTCATACATCTTCAAACATTCCTTTATACTTCTTTACGCTGATGATTTAAAAATTTACAAACCTATATACACCATAGACGATTGTCATAAGATACAAGAAGATCTAGATAGATTCTCTATATATTGTTTAAATAATGATCTTTTTATTAATCTAGAAAAATGCTCTATTTTAAATTTCACTAGAAATAAGTCAATTATTACTAATCAATATCAATTAAATCATTCAATCCTTAACACGTCATCTTCTATTAAGGATCTTGGTGTAATACTCAATGATAAACTAGATTTCTCTGAACATATTTCTTTTATTACCAACAAAGCATTTAAATCTCTTGGATTCCTACTCCGCTCAACAAAACCCTTTAATGATCCTTACGTACTAAAATTACTTTATTTTTCCTTTGTAAGGTCTCACCTTGAATTTGCCTCAATTATCTGGTCACCTTTTTATTTATCCCATATTAATTGTATTGAGAAAGTTCAACTTAAATTTATTAAATCCTTACGCTACCTTTTTCCTACCTATACCCATTCTACTGTTTCCGACATTTTAAAAATCCTTTCTTTTAACAATCTTTCTGTCAGGCGACGACATTCTGATGCTATATTCTTCTTTAAGCTCATAAATGGTTTCCTTGATTGTTCTGATTTACTGAATAAGGTTAATTTCAGAATCCCAGTTCGATACCCTAGACGCGTTGCACTCTTTTCACTTGATCCTTTCAATACTAATTCCCAAAAATATTTTTATCTGCAGCGCGTTTATCGTATGTTTAACGGAGAGCTGAATGAGGTTGATCTGTTTGGTATTTCCCTACATCAATTCAGGTCTAACATCAAGAGAATCTTGACCGATTGATTCATTTTTTCTTCTATTCTATTTTTCCAATATTTCCATTATTTTTATACTTTAGTTTAGTTATGTAATGTGCTATTTAATCATATTATAGCTTTCATTCCTTTCCATTTCATTTGTTTATTTTGTATTTACCTTTTTCATTTGTTTTTTATATTTGTAAATTTCAATTTCTTCTTATATTCTATCTTATAACCTTTTCCAATTATTTTAATACTATAGTTTAATTATGCAATGTACTACATATTTTGTCATGCCTTTATTCTTTACTTTTTAATTTGTTTTCCTTATATTTATCTTTTTCATTTTTGTAAAAATCTATTATTGGACTCGGGTGTTACATATATTATTTATTTACTTTTTGTGTTTTTTATACCTATCTCTGTACATCCTGTCTGTTGATTTTTCAATTAATTAATTAATAATACCTAACCCAACCTAACCTCACCATCACCGAAGTCAGAGAATTCGACATTGCCAAAATATCCACAAAAAGTTCTTATCCTACCAAACCTCACCCATCTGAACCTAACCATCACCAAAATCAAAGAATTGGACATTAATAAAATATCCACAAAACGTGCTTACCTCACAATACCTAACCCAACCTAACCTAACTATCCTTGAAGTCAGAGAATTGGACATTGCCAAAATATCCACAAAAAGTTCTTATCCTACCAAACCTCACCCATCTGAACCAAACCATCACCGAAATCAAAGAATAAGGCATTGCCAAAATATCCACAAAACGTGCTTACCTCACAATACCTAACCCAACCTAACCTAACCATCACCGAAGTCAAAGAATTCGACATTACCAAATTATCCACAAAAAGTTCTTATCCTACCAAACCTCACCCATCTGAACCTAACCATCACCGAAATCAAAGAATTGGACATTGCGAAAATATCCACAAAACGTGCATACCTTACAATACCTAAACCAACCTAACCTAACCATCACCGAAGTCAGAGAATTCGACATTGCCAAAATATCCACAAAAAGTTCTTATCCTACCAAACCTCACCCATCTGAACCTTACCATCACCGAAATCAAAGAATTAGGCATTGCCAAAATATCCACAAAACGTGCTTACCTCACAATACCTAACCCAACCTAACCTTACCATCACCGAAGTCAGAGAATTCGACATTGCCAAAATATCCACAAAAAGTTCTTATCCTACCAAACCTCACTTATCTGAACCTAACCATCACCGAAATCAAAGAATTGGACAATAATAAAATATCCACAAAACGTGCTTACCTCACAATACCTAACCCAACCTACCCTAACCATCACCGAAGTAAGAGAATTCGACATTGCCAAAATATCCACAAAAAGTTCTTATCCTACCAAACCTCACCCATCTGAACCTAACCATCACCGAAATCAAAGAATTGGACATTAATAAAATATCCACAAAACGTGTTTACCTCACAATACCTAGCCCAACCTACCTTACTATCACCGAAGTCAGAGAATTCGACATTGCCAAAATATCCACAAAAAGTTCTTATCCTACCAAACCTCACCCATCTGAACCTAACCATCACCGAAATCAAAGAATTAGACTTTGCCAAAATATCCAAAAAACGTGCTTACCTCACAATACCTAACCCAACCTAACCTCACCATCACCGAAGTCAGAGAATTCGACATTGCCAAAATATCCACAAAAAGTTCTTATCCTACCAAACCTCACCCATCTGAACCTAACCATCACCGAAATCAAAGAATTGGACATTAATAAAATATCCACAAAACGTGCTTACCTCACAATACCTAACCCAACCAAACCTAACCATCACCGAAGTCAAAGAATTCGACATTACCAAATTATCCACAAAAAGTTCTTATCCTACCAAACCTCACCCATCTGAACCTAACCATCACCGAAATCAAAGAATTGGACATTGCGAAAATATCCACAAAACGTGCATACCTTACAATACCTAAACCAACCTAACCTAACCATCACCGAAGTCAGAGAATTCGACATTGCCAAAATATCCACAAAAAGTTCTTATCCTACCAAACCTCACCCATCTGAACCTAACCATCACCGAAATCAAAGAATTAGGCATTGCCAAAATATCCACAAAACGTGCTTACCTCACAATACCTAACCCAACCTAACCTTACCATCACCGAAGTCAGAGAATTCGACATTGCCAAAATATCCACAAAAAGTTCTTATCCTACCAAACCTCACTTATCTGAACCTAACCATCACCGAAATCAAAGAATTGGACAATGATAAAATATCCACAAAACGTGCTTACCTCACAATACCTAACCCAACCTACCCTAACCATCACCGAAGTAAGAGAATTCGACATTGCCAAAATATCCACAAAAAGTTCTTATCCTACCAAACCTCACCCATCTGAACCTAACCATCACCGAAATCAAAGAATTGGACATTAATAAAATATCCACAAAACGTGTTTACCTCACAATACCTAGCCCAACCTACCTAACTATCACCGAAGTCAGAGAATTCGACATTGCCAAAATATCCACAAAAAGTTCTTATCCTACCAAACCTCACCCATCTGAACCTAACCATCACCGAAATCAAAGAATTGGACATTAATAAAATATCCACAAAACGTGCTTACCTCACAATACCTAACCCAACCAAACCTAACCATCACCGAAGTAAGAGAATTCGACATTGCCAAAATATCCACAAAAAGTTCTTATCCTACCAAACCTCACCCATCTGAACCTAACCATCACCGAAATCAAAGAATTGGACATTAAGAAAATATCCACAAAACGTGCTTACCTCACAATACCTAGCCCAACCTAACCTAACTATCACCGAAGTCAGAGAATTCGACATTGCCAAAATATCCACAAAAAGTTCTTATCCTACCAAACCTCACCCATCTGAACCTAACCATCACCGAAATCAAAGAATTGGACATTGCCAAAATATCCACAAAACGTGCTTACCTCACAAAACCTAACCCAACCTACCCTAACCATCACCGAAGTAAGAGAATTCGACATTGCCAAAATATCCACAAAAAGTTCTTATCCTACCAAACCTCACCCATCTGAACCTAACCATCACCGAAATCAAAGAATTGGACATTAATAAAATATCCACAAAACGTGTTTACCTCACAATACCTAGCCCAACCTACCTAACTATCACCGAAGTCAGAGAATTCGACATTGCCAAAATATCCACAAAAAATTCTTATCCTACCAAACCTCACCCATCTGAACCTAACCATCACCGAAATCAAAGAATTAGACATTGCCAAAATATCCAAAAAACGTGCTTACCTCACAATACCTAACCCAACCTAACCTCACCATCACCGAAGTCAGAGAATTCGACATTGCCAAAATATCCACAAAAAGTTCTTATCCTACCAAACCTCACCCATCTGAACCTAACCATCACCGAAATCAAAGAATTGGACATTAATAAAATATCCACAAAACGTGTTTACCTCACAATACCTAGCCCAACCTACCTAACTATCACCGAAGTCAGAGAATTCGACATTGCCAAAATATCCACAAAAAGTTCTTATCCT
The DNA here is from genome assembly GCF_051622035.1 of Arctopsyche grandis. Taxonomy (NCBI): domain Eukaryota; kingdom Metazoa; phylum Arthropoda; class Insecta; order Trichoptera; family Hydropsychidae; genus Arctopsyche; species Arctopsyche grandis. The sequence continues at coordinate 806,344 of NW_027518431.1, forward strand.
ACCAAACCTCACCCATCTGAACCTAACCATCACCGAAATCAAAGAATTGGACATTAATAAAATATCCACAAAACGTGCTTACCTCACAATACCTAACCCAACCAAACCTAACCATCACCGAAGTAAGAGAATTCGACATTGCCAAAATATCCACAAAAAGTTCTTATCCTACCAAACCTCACCCATCTGAACCTAACCATCACCGAAATCAAAGAATTGGACATTAATAAAATATCCACAAAACGTGCTTACCTCACAATACCTAGCCCAACCTAACCTAACTATCACCGAAGTCAGAGAATTCGACATTGCCAAAATATCCACAAAAAGTTCTTATCCTACCAAACCTCACCCATCTGAACCTAACCATCACCGAAATCAAAGAATTGGACATTGCCAAAATATCCACAAAACGTGCTTACCTCACAAAACCTAACCCAACCTAACCTCACCATCACTGAAGTCAGAGAATTCGACATTGCCAAAATATCCACAAAAAGTTCTTATCCTTCCAAACCTCACCCATCTGAACCTAACCATCACCGAAATCAAAGAATTGGACATTAATTAATAATCCACAAAACGTTTTTACCTCACAATACCAAACCCAACCTAACCAAACCATCACCGAAGTCAGAGAATTCGACATTGCCAAAATATCCACAAAAAGTTCTTATCCTACCAAACCTCACCCATCTGAACCAAACCATCACCGAAATCAAAGAATAAGGCATTGCCAAAATATCCACAAAACGTGCTTACCTCACAATACCTAACCCAACCTAACCTAACCATCACCGAAGTCAAAGAATTCGACATTACCAAATTATCCACAAAAAGTTCTTATCCTACCAAACCTCACCCATCTGAACCTAACCATCACCGAAATCAAAGAATTGGACATTGCGAAAATATCCACAAAACGTGCATACCTTACAATACCTAAACCAACCTAACCTAACCATCACCGAAGTCAGAGAATTCGACATTGCCAAAATATCCACAAAAAGTTCTTATCCTACCAAACCTCACCCATCTGAACCTAACAATCACCAATATCAAAGAACTGGACATTGCAAAAATATCCACAAAACGTGCTTACCTCACATTACCTAACCCAACCTAACCTAACCATCACCGAAGTCAGAGAATTCGACATTGCCAAAATATCCACAAAAAGTTCTTATCCTACCAAACCTTACCCATCTGAACCTAACCATCACCGAAATCGAAGAAATGGACATTGCCAAAATATCCACAAAACGTGCTTACCTCACTATACTTTATCCAACCTAACCTAACCATCACCGAAGTCAGAGAATTCGACATTGCCAAAATATCCACAAAAAGTTCTTATCCTACCAAACCTCACCCATCTGAACCTAACAATCACCAATATCAAAGAATTGGACATTGCAAAAATATCCACAAAACGTGCTTACCTCACATTACCTAACCCAACCTAACCTAACCATCACCGAAGTCAGAGAATTCGACATTGCCAAAATATCCACAAAAAGTTCTTATCCTACAAAACCTCACCCATCTGAACCTAACCATCACCGAAATCAAAGAATTGGACATTGATAAATAATCCACAAAACGTTTTTACCTCACAATACCTAACTCAACCTAACCTAACCATCACCGAAGTCAGAGAATTCGACATTGCCAAAATATCCACAAAAAGTTCTTATCATACCAAACCTCACCCATCTGAACTTAACCATCACCGAAATCAAAGAATTGGACATTAATAAAATATCCACAAAACGTGCTTACCTCACAATACCTAACCCAACCTAACCTAACTATCCTTGAAGTCAGAGAATTCGACATTGCCAAAATATCCACAAAAAGTTCTTATCCTACCAAACCTCACCCATCTGAACCAAACCATCACCGAAATCAAAGAATAAGGCATTGCCAATATATCTACAAAACGTGCTTACCTCACAATACCTAACCCAACCTAACCTAACCATCACCGAAGTCAAAGAATTCGACATTACCAAATTATCCACAAAAAGTTCTTATCCTACCAAACCTCACCCATCTGAACCTAACCATCACCGAAATCAAAGAATTGGACATTGCGAAAATATCCACAAAACGTGCATACCTTACAATACCTAAACCAACCTAACCTAACCATCACCGAAGTCAGAGAATTCGACATTGCCAAAATATCCATAAAAAGTTCTTATCCTACCAAACCTCACCCATCTGAACCTAACCATCACCGAAATCAAAGAATTGGACATTGCCAAAATATCCACAAAACGTGCTTACCTCACAATACCTAACCCAACCTAACCTCACCATCACCGAAGTCAGAGAATTCGACATTGCCAAAATATCCACAAAAAGTTCTTATCCTACCAAACCTCACCCATCTGAACCTAACCATCAGCGAAATCAAAGAATTGGACATTGCCAAAATATCCACAAAACGTGCTTACCTCACAATACCTAACCCAACCTAACCTTACCATCACTGAAGTCAGAGAATCCAACATTGCCAAAATATCCACAAAAAGTTCATACCCCACCAAACCTCACCCATCTGAACCTAACCATCACCGAAATCGAAGAAATGGACATTGCCAAAATATCCACAAAACGTGCTTACCTCACTATACTTTATCCAACCTAACCTAACCATCACCGAAGTTAGAGAATTCGACATTGCCAAAATATCCACAAAAAGTTCTTATCCTACCAAACCTTACCCATCTGAACTTAACCATCACCGAAATCAAAGAATTGGACATTAATAAAATATCCACAAAACGTGCTTACCTCACAATACCTAACCCAACCTAACCTAACCATCACCAAAGTCAGAGAATTCGACATTGCCAAAATATCCACAAAAAGTTCTTATCCTACCAAACTTCACCCATCTGAACCTAACAATCACCAATATCAAAGAATTAGACATTGCAAAAATATCCACAAAACGTGCTTACCTCACAATACCTAACCCAACCTAACCTAACCATCACCGAAGTCAGAGAATTCGACATTGCCAAAATATCCACAAAAAGTTCTTATCCTACAAAACCTCACCCATCTGAACCTAACCATCACCGAAATCAAAGAATTGGACATTGATTAATAATCCACAAAACGTTTTTACCTCACAATACCTAACCCAACCTAACCTAACCATCACCGAAGTCAGAGAATTCGACATTGCCAAAATATCCACAAAAAGTTCTTATCATACCAAACCTCACCCATCTGAACCTAACCATCACCGAAATCAAAGAATTGGACATTAATAAAATATCCACAAAACGTGCTTACCTCACAATACCTAACCCAACCTAACCTAACCATCACCGAAGTCAGAGAATTCGACATTGCCAAAATATCCACAAAAAGTTCTTATCCTACCAAACCTCACCCATCTGAACCTAACCATCACCAAAATAAAAGAATTAAACATAGCAAAAATATCCACAAAACGTGCTTACCTCACAATACCTAACCCAACCTAACCTAACCATCACCGAAGTCAGAGAATTCGACATTGCTAAAATATCCACAAAAAGTTCTTATCCTACCAAACCTCACCCATCTGAACCTAACCATCACCGAAATCAAAGAATTAGGCATTGCCAAAATATCCACAAAACGTGCTTACCTCACAATACCTAACCCAACCTAACCTTACCATCACCGAAGTCAGAGAATTCGACATTGCCAAAATATCCACAAAAAGTTCTTATCCTACCAAACCTCACTTATCTGAACCTAACCATCACCGAAATCAAAGAATTGGACAATGATAAAATATCCACAAAACGTGCTTACCTCACAATACCTAACCCAACCTACCCTAACCATCACCGAAGTCAGAGAATTCGACATTGCCAAAATATCCACAAAAAGTTCTTATCCTACAAAACCTCACCCATCTGAACCTAACCATCACCGAAATCAACAAATTGGACATTGATAAATAATCCACAAAACGTTTTTACCTCACAATACCTAACCCAACCTAACCTAACCATCACCGAAGTAAGAGAATTCGACATTGCCAAAATATCCACAAAAAGTTCTTATCCTACCAAACCTCACCCATCTGTACCTAACCATCACCGAAATCAAAGAATTGGACATATATAAAATATCCACAAAACGTGTTTACCTCACAATACCTAGCCCAACCTAACCTAACTATCACCGAAGTCAGAGAATTCGACATTGCCAAAATATCCACAAAAAGTTCTTATCCTACCAAACCTCACCCATCTGAACCTAACCATCACCGAAATCAAAGAATTAGACATTGCCAAAATATCCAAAAAACGTGCTTACCTCACAATACCTAACCCAACCTAACCTCACCATCACCGAAGTCAGAGAATTCGACATTGCCAAAATATCCACAAAAAGTTCTTATCCTACCAAACCTCACCCATCTGAACCTAACCATCACCGAAATCAAAGAATTGGACATTGCCAAAATATCCACAAAACGTGCTTACCTCACAATACCTAACCCAACCTAACCTCACCATCACCGAAGTCAGAGAATTCGACATTGCCAAAATATCCACAAAAAGCTCTTATCCTACAAAACCTCACCCATCTGAACCTAACCATCACCGAAATCAAAGAATTGGACATTGATTAATAATCCACAAAACGTTTTTACCTCACAATACCTAACCCAACCTAACCTTACCATCACCGAAGTCAGAGAATTCGACATTGCCAAAATATCCACAAAAAGTTCTTATCCTACCAAACCTCACTTATCTGAACCTAACCATCACCGAAATAAAAGAATTGGACAATGATAAAATATCCACAAAACGTGCTTACCTCACAATACCTAACCCAACCTACCCTAACCATCACCGAAGTCAGAGAATTCGACATTGCCAAACTATCCACAAAAAGTTCTTATCCTACAAAACCTCACCCATCTGAACCTAACCATCACCGAAATCAACAAATTGGACATTGATAAATAATCCAAAAAACGTTTTTACCTCACAATACCTAACCCAACCTAACCTAACCATCACCGAAGTAAGAGAATTCGACATTGCCAAAATATCCACAAAAAGTTCTTATCCTACCAAACCTCACCCATCTGAACCTAACCATCACCGAAATCGAATAAATGGACATTGCGAAAATATCCACAAAACGTGCTTACCTCACAATACCTAACCCAACCTTACCTAACCATCACCGAAGTCAGAGAATTCGACATTGCCAAAATATCCACAAAAAGTTCTTATCCTACCAAACTTCACCCATCTGAACCTAACAATCACCAATATCAAAGAATGAGACATTGCAAAAATATCCACAAAACGTGCTTACCTCACAATACCTAACACAACCTAACCTAACCATCACCGAAGTCAGAGAATTCGACATTGCAAAAAAATTTCCACAAAAAGTTCTTATCCTACTAAACCTTACCCATCTGAACCTAACCATCACCGAAATCAAAGGAATGGACATTGCGAAAATATCCCCAAAACGTCCTTACCACACAATACCTAACCCAACCTTACCTTACCATCACCAAAGTCAGAGAATTCGACATTGCCAAAATATCCACAAAAAGTTCTTATCCTACAAAACCTCACCCATCTGAACCTAACCATCACCGAAATCAAAGAATTGGACATTGATTAATAATCCACAAAACGTTTTTACCTCACAATACCTAACCCAAACTAACCTAACCATCACCGAAGTCAGAGAATTCGACATTGCCAAAATATCCACAAAAAGTTCTTATCATACCAAACCTCACCCATCTGAACCTAACCATCACCGAAATCAAAGAATTGGACATTAATAAAATATCCACAAAACGTGCTTACCTCACAATACCTAACCCAACCTTACCTCACCATCACCGAAGTCAGAGAATTCGACATTGCCAAAATATCCACAAAAAGTTCTTATCCTACAAAACCTCACCCATCTGAACCTAACCATCACCGAAATCAAAGAATTGGACATTGATTAATAATCCACAAAACGTTTTTACCTCACAATACCTAACCCAACCTAACCTAACCATCACCGAAGTCAGAGAATTCGACATTGCCAAAATATCCACAAAAAGTTCTTATCATACCAAACCTCACCCATCTGAACCTAACCATCACCGAAATCAAAGAATTGGACATTAATAAAATATCCACAAAACGTGCTTACCTCACAATACCTAACCCAACCTAACCTAACCATCACCGAAGTCAGAGAATTCGACATTGCCAAAATATCCACAAAAAGTTCTTATCCTACCAAACCTCACCCATCTGAACCTAACCATTACCGAAATCAAAGAATTAAACATAGCGAAAATATCCACAAAACGTGCTTACTTCACAATACCTAACCCAACCTAACCTAACCATTACCGAAGTCAGAGAATTCGACATTGCCAAAATATCCACAAAAAGTTCTTATCCTACCAAACCTCACCCATCTGAACCTAACAATCACCAATATCAAAGAATTGGACATTAATAAATAATCCACAAAACGTTTTTACCTCACAATACCTAACCCAACCTAACCTAACCATCACCCAAGTCAGAGAATTCGACATTGCCAAAATATCCACAAAAAGTTCTCATCATACCAAACCTCACCCATCTGAACCTAACCATCACCGAAGTCGAAGAAATGGACATTGCCAAAATATCCACAAAACGTGTTTACCTCACTATACTTTATCCAACCTAACCTAACCATCACCGAATTTAGAGAATTCGACATTGCCAAAATATCCACAAAAAGTTCTTATCCTACCAAACCTCACCCAACTGAACTTAACCATCACCGAAATCAAAGAATTGGACATTGCAAAAATATCCACAAAACGTGCTTACCTCACAATACCTAACCCAACCTAACCTAACCATCACCGAAGTCAGAGAATTCGACATTGCCAAAATATCCACAAAAAGTTCTTATCCTACCAAACCTCACCCATCTGAACCTAACCATCACCGAAATCAAAGAATTCGACATTGCCAAAATATCCACAAAACGTGCTTACCTCACAATACCTAACCCAACCTAACCTAACCATCACCGAAGTCAGAAAATTCGACATTGCCAAAATATCCACAAAAAGTTCTTATCCTACCAAACCTCACCCATCTGAACCTAACCATCACCAAAATCGAATAAATGGACATTGCCAAAATATCCACAAAACGTGCTTATCTCACTATACGTTATCCAACCTAACCTAACCATCACCGAAAATAGAGAATTCGACATTGCCAAAATATCCACAAAAAGTTCTTATCTTACCAAACCTCACCCATCTGAACCTAACCATCACCGAAATCAAAGAATTGGACATTAATAAAATATCCACAAAACGTGCTTACCTCACAATACCTAACCCAACCTAACCTAACCATCACCGAAGTCAGAGAATTCGACATTGCCAAAATATCCACAAAAAGTTCTTATCATACCAAACCTCACCCATCTGAACCTAACCATCACCGAAATCAAAGAATTGGACATTAATAAAATATCCACAAAACGTGCTTACCTCACAATACCTAACCCAACCTAACCTAACCATCACCGAAGTCAGAGAATTCGACATTGCCAAAATATCCCCAAAAAGTTCTTATCCTACCAAACCTCACCCATCTGAACCTAACCATTACTGAAATCAAAGAATTAAACATAGCGAAAATATCCACAAAACGTGCTTACTTCACAATACCTAACCCAACCTAACCTAACCATTACCGAAGTCAGAGAATTCGACATTGCCAAAATATCCACAAAAAGTTCTTATCCTACCAAACCTCACCCATCTGAACCTAACAATCACCAATATCAAAGAATTGGACATTGCAAAAATATCCACAAAACGTGCTTACCTCACAATACCTAACTCAACCTAACCTAACCATCACCGAAGTCAGAGAATTCGACATTGCCAAAATATCCACAAAAAGTTCTTATCCTACCAAACCTCACCCATCTGAACCAAACCATCACCGAAATCAAAGAATAAGGCATTGCCAATATATCTACAAAACGTGCTTACCTCACAATACCTAACCCAACCTAACCTAACCATCACCGAAGTCAAAGAATTCGACATTACCAAATTATCCACAAAAAGTTCTTATCCTACCAAACCTCACCCATCTGAACCTAACCATCACCGAAATCAAAGAATTGGACATTGCGAAAATATCCACAAAACGTGCATACCTTACAATACCTAAACCAACCTAACCTAACCATCACCGAAGTCAGAGAATTCGACATTGCCAAAATATCCATAAAAAGTTCTTATCCTACCAAACCTCACCCATCTGAACCTAACCATCACCGAAATCAAAGAATTGGACATTGCCAAAATATCCACAAAACGTGCTTACCTCACAATACCTAACCCAACCTAACCTCACCATCACCGAAGTCAGAGAATTCGACATTGCCAAAATATCCACAAAAAGTTCTTATCCTACCAAACCTCACCCATCTGAACCTAACCATCAGCGAAATCAAAGAATTGGACATTGCCAAAATATCCACAAAACGTGCTTACCTCACAATACCTAACCCAACCTAACCTTACCATCACTGAAGTCAGAGAATCCAACATTGCCAAAATATCCACAAAAAGTTCATACCCCACCAAACCTCACCCATCTGAACCTAACCATCACCGAAATCGAAGAAATGGACATTGCCAAAATATCCACAAAACGTGCTTACCTCACTATACTTTATCCAACCTAACCTAACCATCACCGAAGTTAGAGAATTCGACATTGCCAAAATATCCACAAAAAGTTCTTATCCTACCAAACCTTACCCATCTGAACTTAACCATCACCGAAATCAAAGAATTGGACATAAATAAAATATCCACAAAACGTGCTTACCTCACAATACCTAACCCAACCTAACCTAACCATCACCAAAGTCAGAGAATTCGACATTGCCAAAATATCCACAAAAAGTTCTTATCCTACCAAACTTCACCCATCTGAACCTAACAATCACCAATATCAAAGAATTAGACATTGCAAAAATATCCACAAAACGTGCTTACCTCACAATACCTAACCCAACCTAACCTAACCATCACCGAAGTCAGAGAATTCGACATTGCCAAAATATCCACAAAAAGTTCTTATCCTACAAAACCTCACCCATCTGAACCTAACCATCACCGAAATCAAAGAATTGGACATTGATTAATAATCCACAAAACGTTTTTACCTCACAATACCTAACCCAACCTAACCTAACCATCACCGAAGTCAGAGAATTCGACATTGCCAAAATATCCACAAAAAGTTCTTATCATACCAAACCTCACCCATCTGAACCTAACCATCACCGAAATCAAAGAATTGGACATTAATAAAATATCCACAAAACGTGCTTACCTCACAATACCTAACCCAACCTAACCTAACCATCACCGAAGTCAGAGAATTCGACATTGCCAAAATATCCACAAAAAGTTCTTATCCTACCAAACCTCACCCATCTGAACCTAACCATCACCAAAATAAAAGAATTAAACATAGCAAAAATATCCACAAAACGTGCTTACCTCACAATACCTAACCCAACCTAACCTAACCATCACCGAAGTCAGAGAATTCGACATTGCTAAAATATCCACAAAAAGTTCTTATCCTACCAAACCTCACCCATCTGAACCTAACCATCACCGAAATCAAAGAATTAGGCATTGCCAAAATATCCACAAAACGTGCTTACCTCACAATACCTAACCCAACCTAACCTTACCATCACCGAAGTCAGAGAATTCGACATTGCCAAAATATCCACAAAAAGTTCTTATCCTACCAAACCTCACTTATCTGAACCTAACCATCACCGAAATCAAAGAATTGGACAATGATAAAATATCCACAAAACGTGCTTACCTCACAATACCTAACCCAACCTACCCTAACCATCACCGAAGTCAGAGAATTCGACATTGCCAAAATATCCACAAAAAGTTCTTATCCTACAAAACCTCACCCATCTGAACCTAACCATCACCGAAATCAACAAATTGGACATTGATAAATAATCCACAAAACGTTTTTACCTCACAATACCTAACCCAACCTAACCTAACCATCACCGAAGTAAGAGAATTCGACATTGCCAAAATATCCACAAAAAGTTCTTATCCTACCAAACCTCACCCATCTGTACCTAACCATCACCGAAATCAAAGAATTGGACATTAATAAAATATCCACAAAACGTGTTTACCTCACAATACCTAGCCCAACCTAACCTAACTATCACCGAAGTCAGAGAATTCGACATTGCCAAAATATCCACAAAAAGTTCTTATCCTACCAAACCTCACCCATCTGAACCTAACCATCACCGAAATCAAAGAATTAGACATTGCCAAAATATCCAAAAAACGTGCTTACCTCACAATACCTAACCCAACCTAACCTCACCATCACCGAAGTCAGAGAATTCGACATTGCCAAAATATCCACAAAAAGTTCTTATCCTACCAAACCTCACCCATCTGAACCTAACCATCACCGAAATCAAAGAATTGGACATTGCCAAAATATCCACAAAACGTGCTTACCTCACAATACCTAACCCAACCTAACCTCACCATCACCGAAGTCAGAGAATTCGACATTGCCAAAATATCCACAAAAAGCTCTTATCCTACAAAACCTCACCCATCTGAACCTAACCATCACCGAAATCAAAGAATTGGACATTGATTAATAATCCACAAAACGTTTTTACCTCACAATACCTAACCCAACCTAACCTTACCATCACCGAAGTCAGAGAATTCGACATTGCCAAAATATCCACAAAAAGTTCTTATCCTACCAAACCTCACTTATCTGAACCTAACCATCACCGAAATAAAAGAATTGGACAATGATAAAATATCCACAAAACGTGCTTACCTCACAATACCTAACCCAACCTACCCTAACCATCACCGAAGTCAGAGAATTCGACATTGCCAAACTATCCACAAAAAGTTCTTATCCTACAAAACCTCACCCATCTGAACCTAACCATCACCGAAATCAACAAATTGGACATTGATAAATAATCCAAAAAACGTTTTTACCTCACAATACCTAACCCAACCTAACCTAACCATCACCGAAGTAAGAGAATTCGACATTGCCAAAATATCCACAAAAAGTTCTTATCCTACCAAACCTCACCCATCTGAACCTAACCATCACCGAAATCGAATAAATGGACATTGCGAAAATATCCACAAAACGTGCTTACCTCACAATACCTAACCCAACCTTACCTAACCATCACCGAAGTCAGAGAATTCGACATTGCCAAAATATCCACAAAAAGTTCTTATCCTACCAAACTTCACCCATCTGAACCTAACAATCACCAATATCAAAGAATTAGACATTGCAAAAATATCCACAAAACGTGCTTACCTCACAATACCTAACACAACCTAACCTAACCATCACCTAAGTCAGAGAATTCGACATTGCAAAAAAATTTCCACAAAAAGTTCTTATCCTACTAAACCTTACCCATCTGAACCTAACCATCACCGAAATCAAAGGAATGGACATTGCGAAAATATCCCCAAAACGTCCTTACCACACAATACCTAACCCAACCTTACCTTACCATCACCAAAGTCAGAGAATTCGACATTGCCAAAATATCCACAAAAAGTTCTTATCCTACAAAACCTCACCCATCTGAACCTAACCATCACCGAAATCAAAGAATTGGACATTGATTAATAATCCACAAAACGTTTTTACCTCACAATACCTAACCCAAACTAACCTAACCATCACCGAAGTCAGAGAATTCGACATTGCCAAAATATCCACAAAAAGTTCTTATCATACCAAACCTCACCCATCTGAACCTAACCATCACCGAAATCAAAGAATTGGACATTAATAAAATATCCACAAAACGTGCTTACCTCACAATACCTAACCCAACCTTACCTCACCATCACCGAAGTCAGAGAATTCGACATTGCCAAAATATCCACAAAAAGTTCTTATCCTACAAAACCTCACCCATCTGAACCTAACCATCACCGAAATCAAAGAATTGGACATTGATTAATAATCCACAAAACGTTTTTACCTCACAATACCTAACCCAACCTAACCTAACCATCACCGAAGTCAGAGAATTCGACATTGCCAAAATATCCACAAAAAGTTCTTATCATACCAAACCTCACCCATCTGAACCTAACCATCACCGAAATCAAAGAATTGGACATTAATAAAATATCCACAAAACGTGCTTACCTCACAATACCTAACCCAACCTAACCTAACCATCACCGAAGTCAGAGAATTCGACATTGCCAAAATATCCACAAAAAGTTCTTATCCTACCAAACCTCACCCATCTGAACCTAACCATTACCGAAATCAAAGAATTAAACATAGCGAAAATATCCACAAAACGTGCTTACTTCACAATACCTAACCCAACCTAACCTAACCATTACCGAAGTCAGAGAATTCGACATTGCCAAAATATCCACAAAAAGTTCTTATCCTACCAAACCTCACCCATCTGAACCTAACAATCACCAATATCAAAGAATTGGACATTAATAAATAATCCACAAAACGTTTTTACCTCACAATACCTAACCCAACCTAACCTAACCATCACCCAAGTCAGAGAATTCGACATTGCCAAAATATCCACAAAAAGTTCTCATCATACCAAACCTCACCCATCTGAACCTAACCATCACCGAAGTCGAAGAAATGGACATTGCCAAAATATCCACAAAACGTGTTTACCTCACTATACTTTATCCAACCTAACCTAACCATCACCGAATTTAGAGAATTCGACATTGCCAAAATATCCACAAAAAGTTCTTATCCTACCAAACCTCACCCAACTGAACTTAACCATCACCGAAATCAAAGAATTGGACATTGCAAAAATATCCACAAAACGTGCTTACCTCACAATACCTAACCCAACCTAACCTAACCATCACCGAAGTCAGAGAATTCGACATTGCCAAAATATCCACAAAAAGTTCTTATCCTACCAAACCTCACCCATCTGAACCTAACCATCACCGAAATCAAAGAATTCGACATTGCCAAAATATCCACAAAACGTGCTTACCTCACAATACCTAACCCAACCTAACCTAACCATCACCGAAGTCAGAAAATTCGACATTGCCAAAATATCCACAAAAAGTTCTTATCCTACCAAACCTCACCCATCTGAACCTAACCATCACCAAAATCGAATAAATGGACATTGCCAAAATATCCACAAAACGTGCTTATCTCACTATACGTTATCCAACCTAACCTAACCATCACCGAAAATAGAGAATTCGACATTGCCAAAATATCCACAAAAAGTTCTTATCTTACCAAACCTCACCCATCTGAACCTAACCATCACCGAAATCAAAGAATTGGACATTAATAAAATATCCACAAAACGTGCTTACCTCACAATACCTAACCCAACCTAACCTAACCATCACCGAAGTCAGAGAATTCGACATTGCCAAAATATCCACAAAAAGTTCTTATCATACCAAACCTCACCCATCTGAACCTAACCATCACCGAAATCAAAGAATTGGACATTAATAAAATATCCACAAAACGTGCTTACCTCACAATACCTAACCCAACCTAACCTAACCATCACCGAAGTCAGAGAATTCGACATTGCCAAAATATCCCCAAAAAGTTCTTATCCTACCAAACCTCACCCATCTGAACCTAACCATTACTGAAATCAAAGAATTAAACATAGCGAAAATATCCACAAAACGTGCTTACTTCACAATACCTAACCCAACCTAACCTAACCATTACCGAAGTAAGAGAATTCGACATTGCCAAAATATCCACAAAAAGTTCTTATCCTACCAAACCTCACCCATCTGAACCTAACAATCACCAATATCAAAGAATTGGACATTGCAAAAATATCCACAAAACGTGCTTACCTCACAATACCTAACTCAACCTAACCTAACCATCACCGAAGTCAGAGAATTCGACATTGCCAAAATATCCACAAAAAGTTCTTATCCTACCAAACCTTACCCATCTGAACCTAACCATCACCGAAATCAAAGAAATGGACATTGCGAAAATATCCACAAAACGTCATTACCTCGCAATACCTAACATAACCTTACCTAACCATCACCGAAGTCAGAGAATTCGACATTGCCAAAATATCCACAAAAAGTTCTTATCCTACAAAACCTCACCCATCTGAACCTAACCATCACCGAAATCAAAAAATTGGACATTGATAAATAATCCACAAAACGTTTTTACCTCACAATACCTAACCCAACCTAACCTAACCATCACCGAAGTAAGAGAATTCGACATTGCCAAAATATCCACAAAAAGTTCTTATCCTACCAAACCTCACCCATCTGAACCTAACCATCACCGAAATCGAATAAATGGACATTGCGAAAATATCCAGAAAACGTGCTTACCTCACAATACCTAACCCAACCTTACCTAACCATCACCGAAGTCAGAGAATTCGACATTGCCAAAATATCCACAAAAAGTTCTTATCCTACCAAACCTCACCCATCTGAACCTAACCATCACCGAAATCAAAGAATTCGACATTGCCAAAATATCCACAAAACGTGCTTACCTCACAATACCTAACCCAACCTAACCTAACCATCACCGAAGTCAGAAAATTCGACATTGCCAAAATATCCACAAAAAGTTCTTATCCTACCAAACCTCACCCATCTGAACCTAACCATCACCAAAATCGAATAAATGGACATTGCCAAAATATCCACAAAACGTGCTTATCTCACTATACGTTATCCAACCTAACCTAACCATCACCGAAAATAGAGAATTCGACATTGCCAAAATATCCACAAAAAGTTCTTATCTTACCAAACCTCACCCATCTGAACCTAACCATCACCGAAATCAAAGAATTGGACATTAATAAAATATCCACAAAACGTGCTTACCTCACAATACCTAACCCAACCTAACCTAACCATCACCGAAGTCAGAGAATTCGACATTGCCAAAATATCCACAAAAAGTTCTTATCATACCAAACCTCACCCATCTGAACCTAACCATCACCGAAATCAAAGAATTGGACATTAATAAAATATCCACAAAACGTGCTTACCTCACAATACCTAACCCAACCTAACCTAACCATCACCGAAGTCAGAGAATTCGACATTGCCAAAATATCCCCAAAAAGTTCTTATCCTACCAAACCTCACCCATCTGAACCTAACCATTACCGAAATCAAAGAATTAAACATAGCGAAAATATCCACAAAACGTGCTTACTTCACAATACCTAACCCAACCTAACCTAACCATTACCGAAGTCAGAGAATTCGACATTGCCAAAATATCCACAAAAAGTTCTTATCCTACCAAACCTCACCCATCTGAACCTAACAATCACCAATATCAAAGAATTGGACATTGCAAAAATATCCACAAAACGTGCTTACCTCACAATACCTAACTCAACCTAACCTAACCATCACCGAAGTCAGAGAATTCGACATTGCCAAAATATCCACAAAAAGTTCTTATCCTACCAAACCTTACCCATCTGAACCTAACCATCACCGAAATCAAAGAAATGGACATTGCGAAAATATCCACAAAACGTCATTACCTCGCAATACCTAACATAACCTTACCTAACCATCACCGAAGTCAGAGAATTCGACATTGCCAAAATATCCACAAAAAGTTCTTATCCTACAAAACCTCACCCATCTGAACCTAACCATCACCGAAATCAAAAAATTGGACATTGATAAATAATCCACAAAACGTTTTTACCTCACAATACCTAACCCAACCTAACCTAACCATCACCGAAGTAAGAGAATTCGACATTGCCAAAATATCCACAAAAAGTTCTTATCCTACCAAACCTCACCCATCTGAACCTAACCATCACCGAAATCGAATAAATGGACATTGCGAAAATATCCAGAAAACGTGCTTACCTCACAATACCTAACCCAACCTTACCTAACCATCACCGAAGTCAGAGAATTCGACATTGCCAAAATATCCACAAAAAGTTCTTATCCTACCAAACTTCACCCATCTGAACCTAACAATCACCAATATCAAAGAATTAGACATTGCAAAAATATCCACAAAACGTGCTTACCTCACAATACCTAACACAACCTAACCTAACCATCACCGAAGTCAGAGAATTCGACATTGCAAAAAAATTTCCACAAAAAGTTCTTATCCTACTAAACCTTACCCATCTGAACCTAACCATCACCGAAATCAAAGGAATGGACATTGCGAAAATATCCCCAAAACGTCATTACCACACAATACCTAACCCAACCTTACCTTACCATCACCAAAGTCAGAGAATTCGACATTGCCAAAATATCCACAAAAAGTTCTTATCCTACAAAACCTCACCCATCTGAACCTAACCATCACCGAAATCAAAGAATTGGACATTGATTAATAATCCACAAAACGTTTTTACCTCACAATACCTAACCCAAACTAACCTAACCATCACCGAAGTCAGAGAATTCGACATTGCCAAAATATCCACAAAAAGTTCTTATCATACCAAACCTCACCCATCTGAACCTAACCATCACCGAAATCAAAGAATTGGACATTAATAAAATATCCACAAAACGTGCTTACCTCACAATACCTAACCCAACCTTACCTCACCATCACCGAAGTCAGAGAATTCGACATTGCCAAAATATCCACAAAAAGTTCTTATCCTACAAAACCTCACCCATCTGAACCTAACCATCACCGAAATCAAAGAATTGGACATTGATTAATAATCCACAAAACGTTTTTACCTCACAATACCTAACCCAACCTAACCTAACCATCACCGAAGTCAGAGAATTCGACATTGCCAAAATATCCACAAAAAGTTCTTATCATACCAAACCTCACCCATCTGAACCTAACCATCACCGAAATCAAAGAATTGGACATTAATAAAATATCCACAAAACGTGCTTACCTCACAATACCTAACCCAACCTAACCTAACCATCACCGAAGTCAGAGAATTCGACATTGCCAAAATATCCACAAAAAGTTCTTATCCTACCAAACCTCACCCATCTGAACCTAACTATTACCGAAATCAAAGAATTAAACATAGCGAAAATATCCACAAAACGTGCTTACTTCACAATACCTAACCCAACCTAACCTAACCATTACCGAAGTCAGAGAATTCGACATTGCCAAAATATCCACAAAAAGTTCTTATCCTACCAATCCTCACCCATCTGAACCTAACAATCACCAATATCAAAGAATTGGACATTAATAAATAATCCACAAAACGTTTTTACCTCACAAAACCTAACCCAACCTAACCTAACCATCACCCAAGTCAGAGATTTCGACATTGCCAAAACATCCACAAAAAGTTCTCATCATACCAAACCTCACCCATCTGAACCTAACCATCACCGAAGTCGAAGAAATGGACATTGCCAAAATATCCACAAAACGTGTTTACCTCACTATACTTTATCCAACCTAACCTAACCATCACCGAATTTAGAGAATTCGACATTGCCAAAATATCCACAAAAAGTTCTTATCCTACCAAACCTCACCCATCTGAACTTAACCATCACCGAAATCAAAGAATTGGACATTGCAAAAATATCCACAAAACGTGCTTACCTCACAATACCTAACCCAACCTAACCTAACCATCACCGAAGTCAGAGAATTCGACATTGCCAAAATATCCACAAAAAGTTCTTATCCTACCAAACCTCACCCATCTGAACCTAACCATCACCAAAATCGAATAAATGGACATTGCCAAAATATCCATAAAACGTGCTTATCTCACTATACGTTATCCAACCTAACCTAACCATCACCGAAAATAGAGAATTCGACATTGCCAAAATATCCACAAAAAGTTCTTATCTTACCAAACCTCACCCATCTGAACCTAACCATCACCGAAATCAAAGAATTGGACATTAATAAAATATCCACAAAACGTGCTTACCTCACAATACCTAACCCAACCTAACCTAACCATCACCGAAGTCAGAGAATTCGACATTGCCAAAATATCCACAAAAAGTTCTTATCATACCAAACCTCACCCATCTGAACCTAACCATCACCGAAATCAAAGAATTGGACATTAATAAAATATCCACAAAACGTGCTTACCTCACAATACCTAACCCAACCTAACCTAACCATCACCGAAGTCAGAGAATTCGACATTGCCAAAATATCCCCAAAAAGTTCTTATCCTACCAAACCTCACCCATCTGAACCTAACCATTACCGAAATCAAAGAATAAAACATAGCGAAAATATCCACAAAACGTGCTTACTTCACAATACCTAACCCAACCTAACCTAACCATTACCGAAGTCAGAGAATTCGACATTGCCAAAATATCCACAAAAAGTTCTTATCCTACCAAACCTCACCCATCTGAACCTAACAATCACCAATATCAAAGAATTGGACATTGCAAAAATATCCACAAAACGTGCTTACCTCACAATACCTAACTCAACCTAACCTAACCATCACCGAAGTCAGAGAATTCGACATTGCCAAAATATCCACAAAAAGTTCTTATCCTACCAAACCTTACCCATCTGAACCTAACCATCACCGAAATCAAAGAAATGGACATTGCGAAAATATCCACAAAACGTCATTACCTCGCAATACCTAACATAACCTTACCTAACCATCACCGAAGTCAGAGAATTCGACATTGCCAAAATATCCACAAAAAGTTCTTATCCTACAAAACCTCACCCATCTGAACCTAACCATCACCGAAATCAAAAAATTGGACATTGATAAATAATCCACAAAACGTTTTTACCTCACAATACCTAACCCAACCTAACCTAACCATCACCGAAGTAAGAGAATTCGACATTGCCAAAATATCCACAAAAAGTTCTTATCCTACCAAACCTCACCCATCTGAACCTAACCATCACCGAAATCGAATAAATGGACATTGCGAAAATATCCAGAAAACGTGCTTACCTCACAATACCTAACCCAACCTTACCTAACCATCACCGAAGTCAGAGAATTCGACATTGCCAAAATATCCACAAAAAGTTCTTATCCTACCAAACTTCACCCATCTGAACCTAACAATCACCAATATCAAAGAATTAGACATTGCAAAAATATCCACAAAACGTGCTTACCTCACAATACCTAACACAACCTAACCTAACCATCACCGAAGTCAGAGAATTCGACATTGCAAAAAAATTTCCACAAAAAGTTCTTATCCTACTAAACCTTACCCATCTGAACCTAACCATCACCGAAATCAAAGGAATGGACATTGCGAAAATATCCCCAAAACGTCATTACCACACAATACCTAACCCAACCTTACCTTACCATCACCAAAGTCAGAGAATTCGACATTGCCAAAATATCCACAAAAAGTTCTTATCCTACAAAACCTCACCCATCTGAACCTAACCATCACCGAAATCAAAGAATTGGACATTGATTAATAATCCACAAAACGTTTTTACCTCACAATACCTAACCCAAACTAACCTAACCATCACCGAAGTCAGAGAATTCGACATTGCCAAAATATCCACAAAAAGTTCTTATCATACCAAACCTCACCCATCTGAACCTAACCATCACCGAAATCAAAGAATTGGACATTAATAAAATATCCACAAAACGTGCTTACCTCACAATACCTAACCCAACCTTACCTCACCATCACCGAAGTCAGAGAATTCGACATTGCCAAAATATCCACAAAAAGTTCTTATCCTACAAAACCTCACCCATCTGAACCTAACCATCACCGAAATCAAAGAATTGGACATTGATTAATAATCCACAAAACGTTTTTACCTCACAATACCTAACCCAACCTAACCTAACCATCACCGAAGTCAGAGAATTCGACATTGCCAAAATATCCACAAAAAGTTCTTATCATACCAAACCTCACCCATCTGAACCTAACCATCACCGAAATCAAAGAATTGGACATTAATAAAATATCCACAAAACGTGCTTACCTCACAATACCTAACCCAACCTAACCTAACCATCACCGAAGTCAGAGAATTCGACATTGCCAAAATATCCACAAAAAGTTCTTATCCTACCAAACCTCACCCATCTGAACCTAACCATTACCGAAATCAAAGAATTAAACATAGCGAAAATATCCACAAAACGTGCTTACTTCACAATACCTAACCCAACCTAACCTAACCATTACCGAAGTCAGAGAATTCGACATTGCCAAAATATCCACAAAAAGTTCTTATCCTACCAATCCTCACCCATCTGAACCTAACAATCACCAATATCAAAGAATTGGACATTAATAAATAATCCACAAAACGTTTTTACCTCACAATACCTAACCCAACCTAACCTAACCATCACCCAAGTCAGAGATTTCGACATTGCCAAAATATCCACAAAAAGTTCTCATCATACCAAACCTCACCCATCTGAACCTAACCATCACCGAAGTCGAAGAAATGGACATTGCCAAAATATCCACAAAACGTGTTTACCTCACTATACTTTATCCAACCTAACCTAACCATCACCGAATTTAGAGAATTCGACATTGCCAAAATATCCACAAAAAGTTCTTATCCTACCAAACCTCACCCATCTGAACTTAACCATCACCGAAATCAAAGAATTGGACATTGCAAAAATATCCACAAAACGTGCTTACCTCACAATACCTAACCCAACCTAACCTAACCATCACCGAAGTCAGAGAATTCGACATTGCCAAAATATCCACAAAAAGTTCTTATCCTACCAAACCTCACCCATCTGAACCTAACCATCACCGAAATCAAAGAATTCGACATTGCCAAAATATCCACAAAACGTGCTTACCTCACAATACCTAACCCAACCTAACCTAACCATCACCGAAGTCAGAAAATTCGACATTGCCAAAATATCCACAAAAAGTTCTTATCCTACCAAACCTCACCCATCTGAACCTAACCATCACCAAAATCGAATAAATGGACATTGCCAAAATATCCACAAAACGTGCTTATCTCACTATACGTTATCCAACCTAACCTAACCATCACCGAAAATAGAGAATTCGACATTGCCAAAATATCCACAAAAAGTTCTTATCTTACCAAACCTTACCCATCTGAACCTAACCATCACCGAAATCAAAGAATTGGACATTAATAAAATATCCACAAAACGTGCTTACCTCACAATACCTAACCCAACCTTACCTCACCTTCACCGAAGTCAGAGAATTCGACATTGCCAAAATATCCACAAAAAGTTCTTATCCTACAAAACCTCACCCATCTGAACCTAACCATCACCGAAATCAAAGAATTGGACATTGATTAATAATCCACAAAACGTTTTTACCTCACAATACCTAACCCAACCTAACCTAACCATCACCGAAGTCAGAGAATTCGACATTGCCAAAAAATCCACAAAAAGTTCTTATCATACCAAACCTCACCCATCTGAACCTAACCATCACCGAAATCAAAGAATTGGACATTAATAAAATATCCACAAAACGTGCTTACCTCACAATACCTAACCCAACCTAACCTAACCATCACCGAAGTCAGAGAATTCGACATTGCCAAAATATCCACAAAAAGTTCTTATCCTACCAAACCTCACCCATCTGAACCTAACCATTACCGAAATCAAAGAATTAAACATAGCGAAAATATCCACAAAACGTGCTTACTTCACAATACCTAACCCAACCTAACCTAACCATTACCGAAGTCAGAGAATTCGACATTGCCAAAATATCCACAAAAAGTTCTTATCCTACCAAACCTCACCCATCTGAACCTAACAATCACCAATATCAAAGAATTGGACATTAATAAATAATCCACAAAACGTTTTTACCTCACAATACCTAACCCAACCTAACCTAACCATCACCCAAGTCAGAGATTTCGACATTGCCAAAATATCCACAAAAAGGTCTCATCATACCAAACCTCACCCATCTGAACCTAACCATCACCGAAGTCGAAGAAATGGACATTGCCAAAATATCCACAAAACGTGTTTACCTCACTATACTTTATCCAACCTAACCTAACCATCACCGAATTTAGAGAATTCGACATTGCCAAAATATCCACAAAAAGTTCTTATCCTACCAAACCTCACCCATCTGAACTTAACCATCACCGAAATCAAAGAATTGGACATTGCAAAAATATCCACAAAACGTGCTTACCTCACAATACCTAACCCAACCTAACCTAACCATCACCGAAGTCAGAGAATTCGACATTGCCAAAATATCCACAAAAAGTTCATACCCCACCAAACCTCACCCATCTGAACCTAACCATCACCGAAGTCGAAGAAATGGACATTGCCAAAATATCCACAAAACGTGTTTACCTCACTATACTTTATCCAACCTAACCTAACCATCACCGAATTTAGAGAATTCGACATTGCCAAAATATCCACAAAAAGTTCTTATCCTACCAAACCTCACCCATCTGAACCTAACCATCACCGAAATCAAAGAATTCGACATTGCCAAAATATCCACAAAACGTGCTTACCTCACAATACCTAACCCAACCTAACCTAACCATCACCGAAGTCAGAGAATTCGACATTGCCAAAATATCCACAAAAAGTTCATACCCCACCAAACCTCACCCATCTGAACCTAACCATCACCGAAGTCGAAGAAATGGACATTGCCAAAATATCCACAAAACGTGTTTACCTCACTATACTTTATCCAACCTAACCTAACCATCACCGAAGTCAGAGAATTCGACATGGCCAAAATATCCACAAAAAGTTCTTATCCTACCAAACCTCACCCATCTGAACCTAACCATCACCGAAATCAAAGAATTGGACATAGCGAAAATATCTTCAAAACGTGCTTACCTCACAATACCTAACCCAACCTAACCTAACCATCACCGAAGTCAGAAAATTCGACATTGCCAAAATATCCACAAAAAGTTCTTATCCTACCAAACCTCACCCATCTGAACCTAACAATCACCAATATCAAAGAATTGGACATTGCAAAAATATCCACAAAACGTGCTTACCTCACAATACCTAACCCAACCTAACCTAACCATCACCGAAGTCAGAGAATTCGAAATTGCCAAAATATCCACAAAAAGTTCTTATCCTACCAAACCTCATCCATCTGAACCTAACCATCACCGAAATCAAAGAATTGGACATTGCGAAAATATCCACAAAAGGTGCTTACTTCACAATACCTAAACCAACCTAACCTAACCATCACTTAAGTCAGAGAATTCGACATTGCCAAAATATCCACAAAAAGTTCTTATCCTACCAAACCTCACCCATCTGAACCTAACCATCACCGAAATCAAAGAATTGGACATTGCCAAAATATCCACAAAACGTGCTTACCTCATAATACCTAACCCAACCTAACCTAACCATCACTGAAGTCAGAGAATCCAACATTGCCAAAATATCCACAAAAAGTTCATACCCCACCAAACCTCACCCATCTGAACCTAACCATCACCAAAATCGAATAAATGGACATTGCTAAAATATCCACAAAACGTGCTTATCTCACTATACCTTATCCAACCTAACCTAACCATCACCGAAGTAAGAGAATTCGACATTGCCCAAATATCCACAAAAAGTTCTCATCCTACCAAACCTCACCCATCTGAACCTAACCATCACCGAAATCAAAGAATTCGACATTGCCAAAATATCCACAAAACGTGCTTTCCTCACAATACCTAACCTAACCTAACCTAACCATCACCGAAGTCAGAGAATTCAACATTGCCAAAATATCCACAAAAAGTTCATACCCCACCAAACCTCACCCATCTGAACCTAACCATCACCGAAATCGAAGAAATGGACATTGCCAAAATATCCACAAAACGTGCTTACCTCACTATACCTTATTCAACCTAACCTAACCATCACCGAAGTCAGAGAATTCGACATTGCCAAAATATCCACAAAAAGTTCTTATCCTACCAAACCTCACCCATCTGAACCTTACCATCACCGAAATCAAAGAATTGGACATTATTAAAATATCCACAAAACGTGCTTACCTTACAATACCTAACCCAACCTAACCTAACCATCACCGAAGTCAGAGAATTCGACATTGCCAAAATATCCACAAAAAGTTCTTATCCTACCAAACCTCACCCATCTGAGCCTAACCATCAACGAAATTAAAGAATTAGACATTGCCAAAATATCTACAAAACATGCTTACCCCTTAATACCTAACCCAACCTAACCTTACCATCACCGAAGTCAGAGAATTCGACATTGCCAAAATATCCACAAAAAGTTCTTATCCTACCAAACCTCACCCATCTGAACCTAACCATCACCGAAATCAAAGAATTCGACATTGCCAAAATATCCACAAAACGTGCTTACCTCACAATACCTAATCTAACCTAACCTAACCATCACCGAAGTCAGAGAATTCAACATTGCCAAAATATCCACAAAAAGTTCATACCCCACCAAACCTCACCCATCTGAACCTAACCATCACCGAAATCGAAGAAATGGACATTGCCAAAATATCCACAAAACGTGCTTATCTCACTATACCTTATCCAACCTAACCTAACCATCACCGAAAATAGAGAATTCGACATTGCCAAAATACCCACAAAAAGTTCTTATCCTACCAAACCTCACCCATCTGAACCTAACCATCACCAAAATCAAAGAATTGGACATTAATAAAATATCCACAAAACGTGCTTACCTCACAATACCTAACCCAACCTAACCTTACTATCACCTAAGTCAGAGAATTCGACATTGCCAAAATATCCACAAAAAGTTCTTATCCTACCAAACCTCTCCCATCTGAACCTAACCATCACCGAAATCAAAGAATTTGACATTTCCAAAATATCCACAAAACGTGCTTACCTCACAATACCTAACCCAACCTAACCTAACCATCACCGAAGTCAAAGAATTCGACATTGCCAAAATATCCACAAAAAGTTCTTATCCTACCAAACCTCACCCATCTGAACCTAACCATCACCGAAATCAAAGAATTGGACATTGCCAAAATATCCACAAAACGTGCTTACCTCACAATACCTAACCCAACCTAACCTAACCATCACTGAAGTCAGAGAATCCAACATTGCCAAAATATCCACAAAAAGTTCATACCCCACCAAACCTCACCCATCTGAACCTAACCATCACCGAAATCGAAGAAACGGACATTGCCAAAATATCCAGAAAACGTGCTTACCTCACTATACCTTATTCAACCTAACCTTACCATCACCGAAGTCAGAGAATTCGACATTGCCAAAATATCCACAAAAAGTTCTCATCCTACCAAACCTCACTTATCTGAACCTAACCATCACCGAAATCAAAGAATTGGACAATAATAAAATATCCACAAAACGTGCTTACCTCACAATACCTAACCCAACCTAACCTAACCATCACCGAAGTCAAAGAATTCGACATTGCCAAAATATCCACAAAAAGTTCTTATCCTACCAAACCTCACCCATCTGAACCTAACTTTCACCGAAATCAAAGAATTCGACATTGCCAAAATATCCACAAAACGTGCTTACCTCACAATACCTAATCTAACCTAACCTAACCATCACCAAAGTCAGAGAATTCGACATTGCCAAAATATCCACAAAAAGTTCTTATCCTACCAAACCTCACCCATCTGAACCTAACCATCACCGAAATCGAAGAAATGGACATTGCGAAAATATCCAAAAAACGTGCTTACCTCACAATACCTAACCCAACCTTACCTAACCATCACCGAAGTCAGAGAATTCGACATTGCCAAAATATCCACAAAAAGTTCTTATCTTACCAAACCTCACCCATCTGAACCTAACCATCACCGAAATCAAAGAATTGGACATTAATAAAATATCCACAAAACGTGCTTACCTCACAATACCTAACCCAACCTAACCTAACCATCACCGAAGTCAGAGAATTCGACATTGCCAAAATATCCACAAAAAGTTCATACCCCACCAAACCTCACCCATCTGAACCTAACCATCACCGAAGTCGAAGAAATGGACATTGCCAAAATATCCACAAAACGTGTTTACCTCACTATACTTTATCCAACCTAACCTAACCATCACCGAATTTAGAGAATTCGACATTGCCAAAATATCCACAAAAAGTTCTTATCCTACCAAACCTCACCCATCTGAACTTAACCATCACCGAAATCAAAGAATTGGACATTGCAAAAATATCCACAAAACGTGCTTACCTCACAATACCTAACCCAACCTAACCTAACCATCACCGAAGTCAGAGAATTCGACATTGCCAAAATATCCACAAAAAGATCTTATCCTACCAAACCTCACCCATCTGAACCTAACCATCACCGAAATCAAAGAATTCGACATTGCCAAAATATCCACAAAACGTGCTTACCTCACAATACCTAACCCAACCTAACCTAACCATCACCAAAGTCAGAAAATTCGACATTGCCAAAATATCCACAAAAAGTTCTTATCCTACCAAACCTCACCCATCTGAACCTAACCATCACCAAAATCGAATAAATGGACATTGCCAAAATATTCACAAAACGTGCTTATCTCACTATACGTTATCCAACCTAACCTAACCATCACCGAAAATAGAGAATTCGACATTGCCAAAATATCCACAAAAAGTTCTTATCTTACCAAACCTCACCCATCTGAACCTAACCATCACCGAAATCAAAGAATTGGACATTAATAAAATATCCACAAAACGTGCTTACCTCACAATACCTAACCCAACCTAACCTAACCATCACCGAAGTCAGAGAATTCGACATTGCCAAAATATCCACAAAAAGTTCATACCCCACCAAACCTCACCCATCTGAACCTAACCATCACCGAAGTCGAAGAAATGGACATTACCAAAATATCCACAAAACGTGTTTACCTCACTATACTTTATCCAACCTAACCTAACCATCACCGAAGTCAGAGAATTCGACATGGCCAAAATATCCACAAAAAGTTCTTATCCTACCAAACCTCACCCATCTGAACCTAACCATCACCGAAATCAAAGAATTGGACATAGCGAAAATATCTTCAAAACGTGCTTACCTCACAATACCTAACCCAACCTAACCTAACCATCACCGAAGTCAGAAAATTCGACATTGCCAAAATATCCACAAAAAGTTCTTATCCTACCAAACCTCACCCATCTGAACCTAACAATCACCAATATCAAAGAATTGGACATTGCAAAAATATCCACAAAACGTGCTTACCTCACAATACCTAACCCAACCTAACCTAACCATCACCGAAGTCAGAGAATTCGACATTGCCAAAATATCCACAAAAAGTTCATACCCCACCAAACCTCACCCATCTGAACCTAACCATCACCGAAGTCGAAGAAATGGACATTGCCAAAATATCCACAAAACGTGTTTACCTCACTATACTTTATCCAACCTAACCTAACCATCACCGAATTTAGAGAATTCGACATTGCCAAAATATCCACAAAAAGTTCTTATCCTACCAAACCTCACCCATCTGAACCTAACCATCACCGAAATCAAAGAATTCGACATTGCCAAAATATCCACAAAACGTGCTTACCTCACAATACCTAACCCAACCTAACCTAACCATCACCGAAGTCAGAAAATTCGACATTGCCAAAATATCCACAAAAAGTTCTTATCCTACCAAACCTCACCCATCTGAACCTAACCATCACCAAAATCGAATAAATGGACATTGCCAAAATATTCACAAAACGTGCTTATCTCACTATACGTTATCCAACCTAACCTAACCATCACCGAAAATAGAGAATTCGACATTGCCAAAATATCCACAAAAAGTTCTTATCTTACCAAACCTCACCCATCTGAACCTAACCATCACCGAAATCAAAGAATTGGACATTAATAAAATATCCACAAAACGTGCTTACCTCACAATACCTAACCCAACCTAACCTAACCATCACCGAAGTCAGAGAATTCGACATTGCCAAAATATCCACAAAAAGTTCATACCCCACCAAACCTCACCCATCTGAACCTAACCATCACCGAAGTCGAAGAAATGGACATTGCCAAAATATCCACAAAACGTGTTTACCTCACTATACTTTATCCAACCTAACCTAACCATCACCGAAGTCAGAGAATTCGACATGGCCAAAATATCCACAAAAAGTTCTTATCCTACCAAACCTCACCCATCTGAACCTAACCATCACCGAAATCAAAGAATTGGACATAGCGAAAATATCTTCAAAACGTGCTTACCTCACAATACCTAACCCAACCTAACCTAACCATCACCGAAGTCAGAAAATTCGACATTGCCAAAATATCCACAAAAAGTTCTTATCCTACCAAACCTCACCCATCTGAACCTAACAATCACCAATATCAAAGAATTGGACATTGCAAAAATATCCACAAAACGTGCTTACCTCACAATACCTAACCCAACCTAACCTAACCATCACCGAAGTCAGAGAATTCGAAATTGCCAAAATATCCACAAAAAGTTCTTATCCTACCAAACCTCATCCATCTGAACCTAACCATCACCGAAATCAAAGAATTGGACATTGCGAAAATATCCACAAAAGGTGCTTACTTCACAATACCTAAACCAACCTAACCTAACCATCACTTAAGTCAGAGAATTCGACATTGCCAAAATATCCACAAAAAGTTCTTATCCTACCAAACCTCACCCATCTGAACCTAACCATCACCGAAATCAAAGAATTAGACATTGCCAAAATATCCACAAAACGTGCTTACCTCATAATACCTAACCCAACCTAACCTAACCATCACTGAAGTCAGAGAATCCAACATTGCCAAAATATCCACAAAAAGTTCATACCCCACCAAACCTCACCCATCTGAACCTAACCATCACCAAAATCGAATAAATGGACATTGCTAAAATATCCACAAAACGTGCTTATCTCACTATACCTTATCCAACCTAACCTAACCATCACCGAAGTAAGAGAATTCGACATTGCCAAAATATCCACAAAAAGTTCTCATCCTACCAAACCTCACCCATCTGAACCTAACCATCACCGAAATCAAAGAATTCGACATTGCCAAAATATCCACAAAACGTGCTTTCCTCACAATACCTAACCTAACCTAACCTAACCATCACCGAAGTCAGAGAATTCAACATTGCCAAAATATCCACAAAAAGTTCATACCCCACCAAACCTCACCCATCTGAACCTAACCATCACCGAAATCGAAGAAATGGACATTGCCAAAATATCCACAAAACGTGCTTACCTCACTATACCTTATTCAACCTAACCTAACCATCACCGAAGTCAGAGAATTCGACATTGCCAAAATATCCACAAAAAGTTCTTATCCTACCAAACCTCACCCATCTGAACCTTACCATCACCGAAATCAAAGAATTGGACATTATTAAAATATCCACAAAACGTGCTTACCTTACAATACCTAACCCAACCTAACCTAACCATCACCGAAGTCAGAGAATTCGACATTGCCAAAATATCCACAAAAAGTTCTTATCCTACCAAACCTCACCCATCTGAGCCTAACCATCAACGAAATTAAAGAATTAGACATTGCCAAAATATCTACAAAACATGCTTACCCCTTAATACCTAACCCAACCTAACCTTACCATCACCGAAGTCAGAGAATTCGACATTGCCAAAATATCCACAAAAAGTTCTTATCCTACCAAACCTCACCCAATTGAACCTAACCATCACCGAAATCAAAGAATTGGACATTGCAAAAATATCCACAAAACGTGCTTACCTCACAATACCTAACCTAACCTAACCTAACCATCACCGAAGTCAGAGAATTCGACTTTGCCAAAATATCCACAAAAAGTTCTTATCCTACCAAACCTCACCCATCTGAACCTAACCATCACCGAAATCAAAGAATTGGACATTGCCAAAATATCCACAAAACGTGCTTACCTCACAATACCTAACCCAACCTAACCTAACCATCACTGAAGTCAGAGAATCCAACATTGCCAAAATATCCACAAAAAGTTCATACCCCACCAAACCTCACCCATCTGAACCTAACCATCACCGAAATCGAAGAAAAGGACATTGCCAAAATATCCAGAAAACGTGCTTACCTCACTATACCTTATTCAACCTAACCTTACGATCACCGAAGTCAGAGAATTCGACATTGCCAAAATATCCACAAAAAGTTCTCATCCTACCAAACCTCACTTATCTGAACCTAACCATCACCGAAATCAAAGAATTGGACAATAATAAAATATCCACAAAACGTGCTTACCTCACAATACCTAACCCAACCTAACCTAACCATCACCGAAGTCAAAGAATTCGACATTGCCAAAATATCCACAAAAAGTTCTTATCCTACCAAACCTCACCCATCTGAAACTAACCATCACCGAAATCAAAGAATTCGACATTGCCAAAATATCCACAAAACGTGCTTACCTCACAATACCTAATCTAACCTAACCTAACCATCACCGAAATCAGAGAATTCGACATTGCCAAAATATCCACAAAAAGTTCATACCCCACCAAACCTCACCCATCTGAACCTAACCATCACCGATGTCGAAGAAATGGACATTGCCAAAATATCCACAAAACGTGCTTATCTCACTATACCTTATCCAACCTAACCTAACCATCACCGAAAATAGAGAATTCGACATTGCCAAAATATCCACAAAAAGTTCTAATCCTACCAATTCTCACCCATCTGAACCTAACCATCACCGAAATCAAAGAATTGGACATGAATTAAATATCCACAAAACGTGCTTACCTCACAATACCTAACCCAACCTAACCTAACTATCACCGAAGTCAGAGAATTCGACATTGCCAAAATATCCACAAAAAGTTCTTATTCTACCAAACCTCTCCCAAATGAACCTAACCATCACCGAAATCAAAGAATTGGACATTGCCAAAATATCCACAAAACGTGCTTACCTCACAATACCTAACCCAACCTAACCTAACCATCACCGAAGTCAAAGAATTCGACATTGCCAAAATATCCACAAAAAGTTCTTATCCTACCAAACCTCACCCATCTGAACCTAACCATCACCGAAATCAAAGAATTCGACATTGCCAAAATATCCACAAAACGTGCTTACCTCACAATACCTAATCTAACCTAACCTAACCATCACCGAAGTCAGAGAATTCAACATTGCCAAAATATCCACAAAAAGTTCATACCCCACCAAACCTCACCCATCTGAACCTAACCATCACCGAAGTCGAAGAAATGGACATTGCCAAAATATCCACAAAACGTGCTTATCTCACTATACCTTATCCAACCTAACCTAACCATCACCGAAAATAGAGAATTCGACATTGCCAAAATACCCACAAAAAGTTCTTATCCTACCAAACCTCACCCATCTGAACCTAACCATCACCAAAATCAAAGAATTGGACATTAATAAAATATCCACAAAACGTGCTTACCTCACAATATCTAACCCAACCTAACCTTACTATCACCTAAGTCAGAGAATTCGACATTGCCAAAATATCCACAAAAAGTTCTTATCCTACCAAACCTCTCCCATCTGAACCTAACCATCACCGAAATCAAAGAATTTGACATTTTCAAAATATCCACAAAACGTGCTTACCTCACAATACCTAACCCAACCTAACCTAACCATCACCGAAGTCAAAGAATTCGACATTGCCAAAATATCCACAAAAAGTTCTTATCCTACCAAACCTCACCCATCTGAACCTAACCATCACCGAAATCAAAGAATTCGACATTGCCAAAATATCCACAAAACGTGCTTACCTCACAATACCTAATCTAACCTAACCTAACCATCACCGAAGTCAGAGAATTCAACATTGCCAAAATATCCACAAAAAGTTCATACCCCACCAAACCTCACCCATCTGAACCTAACCATCACCGAAGTCGAAGAAATGGACATTGCCAAAATATCCACAAAACGTGCTTATCTCACTATACCTTATCCAACCTAACCTAACCATCACCGAAAATAGAGAATTCGACATTGCCAAAATATCCACAAAAAGTTCTAATCCTACCAAACCTCACCCATCTGAACCTAACCATCACCGAAATCAAAGAATTGGACATTAATTTAATATCCACAAAACGTGCTTACCTCACAATACCTAACCCAACCTAACCTAACTATCACCGAAGTCAGAGAATTCGACATTGCCAAAATATCCACAAAAAGTTCTTATCCTACCAAACCTCTCCCATCTGAACCTAACCATCACCGAAATCAAAGAATTAAACATTGCCAAAATATCCACAAAACGTGCTTACCTCACAATACCTAACCCAACCTAACCTAACCATCACCGAAGTCAGAGAATTCGACATTGCTAAAATATCCACAAAAAGTTCTTATCCTACCAAACCTCACCCATCTGAACCTAACCATCACCGAAATCAAAGAATTAGACATTGCAAAAATATAAACAAAACGTGCTTACCTCACAATACCTAACCCAACCTAACCTAACCATCACCGAAGTCAGAGAATTCGACATTGCCAAAATATCCACAAAAAGTTCTTATCCTACCAAACCTCACTTATCTGAACCTAACCATCACCGAAATCAAAGAATTGGACAATGATAAAATATCCACAAAACGTGCTTACCTCACAATACCTAATCTAACCTTACCTAACCATCACCGAAGTCAGAGAATTCGACATTGCCAAAATATCCACAAAAAGTTCTTATCCGACAAAACCTCACCCATCTGAACCTAACCATCACCGATGTCGAAGAAATGGACATTGCCAAAATATCCACAAAACGTGCTTATCTCACTATACCTTATCCAACCTAACCTAACCATCACCGAAAATAGAGAATTCGACATTGCCAAAATATCCACAAAAAGTTCTCATCCTACCAAACCTCACACATCTGAACCTAACCATCACCGAAATCAAAGAATTGGACATGAATTAAATATCCACAAAACGTGCTTACCTCACAATACCTAACCCAACCTAACCTAACTATCACCGAAGTCAGAGAATTCGACATTGCCAAAATATCCACAAAAAGTTCTTATTCTACCAAACCTCTCCCATCTGAACCTAACCATCACCGAAATCAAAGAATTGGACATTGCCAAAATATCCACAAAACGTGCTTACCTCACAATACCTAACCCAACCTAACCTAACCATCACCGAAGTCAAAGAATTCGACATTGCCAAAATATCCACAAAAAGTTCTTATTCTACCAAACCTCTCCCATCTGAACCTAACCATCACCGAAATCAAAGAATTGGACATTGCCAAAATATCCACAAAACGTGCTTACCTCACAATACCTAACCCAACCTAACCTAACCATCACCGAAATCAAAGAATTCGACATTGCCAAAATATCCACAAAACGTGCTTACCTCACAATACCTAATCTAACCTAACCTAACCATCACCGAAGTCAGAGAATTCAACATTGCCAAAATATCCACAAAAAGTTCATACCCCACCAAACCTCACCCATCTGAACCTAACCATCACCGAAGTCGAAGAAATGGACATTGCCAAAATATCCACAAAACGTGCTTATCTCACTATACCTTATCCAACCTAACCTAACCATCACCGAAAATAGAGAATTCGACATTGCCAAAATACCCACAAAAAGTTCTTATCCTACCAAACCTCACCCATCTGAACCTAACCATCACCAAAATCAAAGAATTGGACATTAATAAAATATCCACAAAACGTGCTTACCTCACAATACCTAACCCAACCTAACCTTACTATCACCTAAGTCAGAGAATTCGACATTGCCAAAATATCCACAAAAAGTTCTTATCCTACCAAACCTCTCCCATCTGAACCTAACCATCACCGAAATCAAAGAATTTGACATTTCCAAAATATCCACAAAACGTGCTTACCTCACAATACCTAACCCAACCTAACCTAACCATCACCGAAGTCAAAGAATTCGACATTGCCAAAATATCCACAAAAAGTTCTTATCCTACCAAACCTCACCCATCTGAACCTAACCATCACCGAAATCAAAGAATTCGACATTGCCAAAATATCCACAAAACGTGCTTACCTCACAATACCTAATCTAACCTAACCTAACCATCACCGAAGTCAGAGAATTCAACATTGCCAAAATATCCACAAAAAGTTCATACCCCACCAAACCTCACCCATCTGAACCTAACCATCACCGAAGTCGAAGAAATGGACATTGCCAAAATATCCACAAAACGTGCTTATCTCACTATACCTTATCCAACCTAACCTAACCATCACCGAAAATAGAGAATTCGACATTGCCAAAATATCCACAAAAAGTTCTAATCCTACCAAACCTCACCCATCTGAACCTAACCATCACCGAAATCAAAGAATTGGACATTAATTTAATATCCACAAAACGTGCTTACCTCACAATACCTAACCCAACCTAACCTAACTATCACCGAAGTCAGAGAATTCGACATTGCCAAAATATCCACAAAAAGTTCTTATCCTACCAAACCTCTCCCATCTGAACCTAACCATCACCGAAATCAAAGAATTGGACATTGCCAAAATATCCACAAAACGTGCTTACCTCACAATACCTAACCCAACCTAACCTAACCATCACCGAAGTCAGAGAATTCGACATTGCTAAAATATCCACAAAAAGTTCTTATCCTACCAAACCTCACCCATCTGAACCTAACCATCACCGAAATCAAAGAATTAGACATTGCAAAAATATAAACAAAACGTGCTTACCTCACAATACCTAACCCAACCTAACCTAACCATCACCGAAGTCAGAGAATTCGACATTGCCAAAATATCCACAAAAAGTTCTTATCCTACCAAACCTCACTTATCTGAACCTAACCATCACCGAAATCAAAGAATTGGACAATGATAAAATATCCACAAAACGTACTTACCTCACAATACCTAACCTAACCTTACCTAACCATCACCGAAGTCAGAGAATTCGACATTGCCAAAATATCCACAAAAAGTTCTTATCCGACAAAACCTCACCCATCTGAACCTAACCATCACCGAAATCAAAGAATTGGACATTGATAAATAATCCACAAAACGTTTTTACTTCACAATACCTAACCCAACCTAACCTAACCATCACCGAAGTCAGAGAATTCGACATTGCCAAAATATCCACAAAAAGTTCATACCCCACCAAACCTCACCCATCTGAACCTAACCATCACCGAAATCGAAGAAATGGACATTGCCAAAATATCCACAAGACGTGCTGACCTCACTATACCTTATCCAACCTAACCTAACCATCACCGAAGTCAGAGAATTCGACATGGCAGAAATATCCACAAAAAGTTCTTATCCTACCAAACCTCACCCATCTGAACCTAACCATCACCGAAATCAAAGAATTGGACATAGCGAAAATATCCACAAAACGTGCTTACCTCACATTACCTAACCCAACCTTACCTAACCATCACCGAAGTCAGAGAATTCGACATTGCCAAAATATCCACAAGAAGTTCATACCCCACCAAACCTCACCCATCTGAACCTAACCATCACCGAAATCTAAGAAATGGACATTGCCAAATTATCCACAAAACGTGCTTACCTCACTTTACCTTAACCAACCTAACCTAACGATCACGGAAGTCAGAGAATTCGACATTGCCAAAATATCCACAAAAAGCTCTTATCCTACCAAACCTCACCCATCTGAACCTAACCATCACAGAAATCAAAGAATTGGACAAAGCAAAAATATCTACAAAACGTGCTTACCTCACAATACCTAACCCAACCTAACCAACCATCACCGAAGTCAGAGAATTCGACATTGCCAAAATATCCACAAAAAGTTCTTATCCTACCAAACCTCACCCATCTGAACCTAACCATCACCGAAATCAAATAATTCGACATTGCCAAAATATCCACAAAACGTGCTTACCTCACAATACCTAACCCAACCTAACCTAACCATCACCGAAGTCAGAAAATTCGACATTGCCAAAATATCCACAAAAAGTTCTTATCCTACCAAACCTCACCCATCTGAACCTAACCATCACCGAAATCAAAGAATTAAACATAGCGAAAATATCCACAAAACGTGCTTGGCTCACAATACCTAACCCAACCTAACCTAACCATCACCAAAGTCAGAAAATTCGACATTGCCAAAATATCCACAAAAAGTTCTTATCCTACCAAACCTCACCCATCTGAACCTAACCATCACCGAAATTAAAGAATTAAACATAGCAAAAATATCCACAAAACGTGCTTACCTCACAATACCATACCCAACCTAACCTTACCATCACCGAAGTCAGAGAATTCGACATTGCCAAAATATCCACAAAAAGTTCTTATCCTACCAAACCTCACTTATCTGAACCAAACCATCACCGAAATCGAAAAAATGGACATTGCCAAAATATCCACAAAACGTGCTTACCTCACTATACGTTATCCAACCTAACCTAACCATCACCGAAGGAAGAGAATTCGACATTGCCAAAATATCCACAAAAAGTTCTTATCCTACCAAACCTCACCCATCTGAACCTAACCATCACTGAAATCAAAGAATTCGACATTGCCAAAATATCCACAAAACGTGCTTACCTCACAATACCTAACCCAACCTAACCTAACCATCACCGAAGTTGGAGAATTCGACATTGCCAAAATATCCACAAAAAGTTCTTATCCTACCAAACCTCACCCATCTGAACCTAACCATCACCGAAATCATAGAATTAAACATAGCAAAAATTTCCACAAAACGTGCTTACCTCACAATAACTAACCTAACCTAACCTAACCATCACTGAATTCAGAAAATTCGACATTGCCAAAATATCCACAAAAAGTTCCTATCCTACCAAACCTCACCCATCTGAACCTAACCATCACCGAAATCAAAGAATTAAACATAGCGAAAATATCCACAAAACGTGCTTACCTCACAATACCTAACCCAACCTAACCTAACCATCACCGAAGTCAGAGAATTCAACATTGCCAAATTATCCACAAAAAGTTCATACCCCACCA
This sequence comes from Arctopsyche grandis, assembly GCF_051622035.1. Taxonomy (NCBI): domain Eukaryota; kingdom Metazoa; phylum Arthropoda; class Insecta; order Trichoptera; family Hydropsychidae; genus Arctopsyche; species Arctopsyche grandis. The sequence goes on from NW_027518431.1 coordinate 843,670, forward strand.
AACCTCACCCATCTGAACCTAACCATCACCGAAATCGAAGAAATGGACATCGCCAAAATATCCACAAAACGTGCTTACCTCACTATACCTTATCCAACCTAACCTAACCATCACCGAAGTAAGAGAATTCGACATTGCCAAAATATCCACAAAAAGTTCTCATCCTACCAAACCTCACCCATCTGAACCTAACCATCACCAAAATCGAATAAATGGACATTGCTTAAATATCCACAAAACGTGCTTATCTCACTATACCTTATCCAACCTAACCTAACCATCACCGAAAATAGAGAATTCGACATTGCCAAAATATCCACAAAAAGTTCTTATCCTACCAAACCTCACCCATCTGAACCTAACCATCACCGAAACAAAGAATTGGACATTAATAAAATATCCACAAAACGTGCTTACCTCACAATACCTAACCCAACCTAACCTAACTATCACCGAAGTCAGAGAATTCGACATTGCCAAAATATCCACAAAAAGTTCTTATCCTACCAAACCTCACCCATCTGAACCTAACCATCACCGAAATCAAAGAAATGGACATTGCGAAAATATCCACAAAACGTCCATACCACACAATACCTAACCCAACCTTACCTAACCATCACCGAAGTCAGAGAATTCGACATTGCCAAAATATCCACAAAAAGTTCTCATCCTACCAAACCTCACCCATCTGAACCTAACCATCACCGAAATCAAAGAATTCGACATTGCCAAAATATCCACAAAACGTGCTTTTCTCACAATACCTAACCTAACCTAACCTTACCATCACCGAAGTCAGAGAATTCAACATTGCCAAAATATCCACAAAAAGTTCATACCCCACCAAACCTCACCCATCTGAACCTAACCATCACCAAAATCGAATAAATGGACATTGCTAAAATATCCACAAAACGTGCTTATCTCACTATACCTTATCCAACCTAACCTAACCATCACCGAAAATAGAGAATTCGACATTGCCAAAATATCCACAAAAAGTTCTTATCCTACCAAACCTCACCCATCTGAACCTTACCATCACCGAAACAAAGAATTGGACATTAATAAAATATCCACAAAACGTGCTTACCTCACAATACCTAACCCAACCTTACCTAACTATCACCGAAGTCAGAGAATTCGACATTGCCAAAATATCCACAAAAAGTTCTTATCCTACCAAACTTCACCCATCTGAACCTAACCATCACCGAAATCAAAGAAATGGACATTGCGAAAATATCCACAAAACGTCCTTACCACACAATACCTAACCCAACCTTACCTAACCATCACCGAAGTCAGAGAATTCGACATTGCCAAAATATCCACAAAAAGTTCTTATCCTACCAAACCTCACCCATCTGAACCTAACCATCACCGAAATCAAAGAATTGGACATAGCGAAAATATCCACAAAACGTGCTTACCTCACAATACCTAACCCAACCTAACCTATCCATTACCGAAGTCAGAAAATTCGACATTGCCAAAATATCCACAAAAAGTTCTTATCCTACCAAACCTCACCCATCTGAACCTAACCATCACCGAAATCGAAGAAATGGACATTGCGAAAATATCCACAAAACGTGCTTACCTCACAATACCTAACCCAACCTTACCTAACCATCACCGAAGTCAGAGAATTTGACATTGCCAAAATATCCACAAAAAGTTCTTATCCTACCAAACCTCACCCATCTGAACCTAACTATCACCGAATTCAAAGAATTCGACATTGCCAAAATATCCACAAAACGTGTTTACCTCACAATACCTAAACTAACCTAACCTAACCATGACCGAAGTCAGAGAATTTAACATTGCCAAAATATCCACAAAAAGTTCATACCCCACCAAACCTCACCCATCTGAACCTAACCATCACCGAAATCGAAGAAATGGACATTGCCAAAATATCCACAAAACGTGCTTATCTCACTATATCTTATCCAACCAAACCTAACCATCACCGAAAATAGAAAATTCGACATTGCCAAAATATCCACAAAAAGTTCTTATCCTACCAAACCTCACCCATCTGAACCTAACCATCACCGAAATCAAAGAATTCGACATTGCCAAAATATCCACAAAACGTGTTTTCCTCACAATACCTAACCTAACCTAACCTAACCATCACCGAAGTCAGAGAATTCAACATTGCCAAAATATCCACAAAAAGTTCATACCCCACCAAACCTCACCCATCTGAATCTAACCATCACCAAAATCGAATAAATGGACATTGCCAAAATATCCACAAAACGTGCTTATCTCACTATATTTTATCCAACCTAACCTAACCATCACCGAAAATAGAGAATTCGACATTGCCAAAATATCCACAAAAAGTTCTTATCCTACCAAACCTCACCCATCTGAACCTAACCATCACCGAAATCAAAGAATTCGACATTGCCAAAATATCCACAAAACGTGTTTTCCTCACAATACCTAACCTAACCTAACCTAACCATCACCGAAGTCAGAGAATTCAACATTGCCAAAATATCCACAAAAAGTTCATACCCCACCAAACCTCACCCATCTGAACCTAACCATCACCAAAGTCGAATAAATGGACATTGCCAAAATATCCACAAAACGTGCTTATCTCACTATACTTTATCCAACCTAACCTAACCATCACCGAAAATAGAGAATTCGACATTGCCAAAATATCCACAAAAAGTTCTTATCCTACCAAAACTCACCCATCTGAACCTAACCATCACCGAAACAAAGAATTGGACATTAATAAAATATCCACAAAACGTGCTTCCCTCACAATACCTAACCTAACTATCACCGAAGTCAGAGAATTTGACATTGCCAAAATATCCACAAAAAGTTCTTATCCTACCAAACCTCACCCATCTGAACCTAACCATCACCTAAATCAAAGAATTCGACATTGCCAAAATATCCACAAAACGTGCTTCCCTCACAATACCTAACCTAACCTAACCTAACCTTCACCGTAGTCAGAGAATTCAACATTGCCAAAATATCCACAAAAAGTTCATACCCCACCAAACCTCACCCATCTGAACCTAACCATCACCAAAATCGAATAAATGGACATTGCCAAAATATCCACAAAACGTGCTTACCTCACAATACCTAACCCAACCTAACCTAACCATCACCGAAGTCGGAGAATTCGACATTGCCAAAATATCCACAAAAAGTTCTTATCCTACCAAACCTCTCCCATCTGAACCTAACCATCACCGAAATCATAGAATTAAACATAGCAAAAATATCCACAAAACGTGCTTACCTCACAATACCTAACCTAACCTAACCTAACCATCACTGAATTCAGAAAATTCGACATTGCCAAAATATCCACAAAAAGTTCTTATCCTACCAAACCTCACCCATCTGAACCTAACCATCACCGAAATCAAAGAATTGGACATTGCGAAAATATCCACAAAACGTCCATACCACACAATACCTAACCCAACCTTACCTAACCATCACCGAAGTCAGAGAATTCGACATTGCCAAAATATCCACAAAAAGTTCTCATCCTACCAAACCTCACCCATCTGAACCTAACCATCACCGAAATCAAAGAATTCGACATTGCCAAAATATCCACAAAACGTGCTTTTCTCACAATACCTAACCTAACCTAACCTTACCATCACCGAAGTCAGAGAATTCAACATTGCCAAAATATCCACAAAAAGTTCATACCCCACCAAACCTCACCCATCTGAACCTAACCATCACCAAAATCGAATAAATGGACATTGCTAAAATATCCACAAAACGTGCTTATCTCACTATACCTTATCCAACCTAACCTAACCATCACCGAAAATAGAGAATTCGACATTGCCAAAATATCCACAAAAAGTTCTTATCCTACCAAACCTCACCCATCTGAACCTTACCATCACCGAAACAAAGAATTGGACATTAATAAAATATCCACAAAACGTGCTTACCTCACAATACCTAACCCAACCTTACCTAACTATCACCGAAGTCAGAGAATTCGACATTGCCAAAATATCCACAAAAAGTTCTTATCCTACCAAACTTCACCCATCTGAACCTAACCATCACCGAAATCAAAGAAATGGACATTGCGAAAATATCCACAAAACGTCCTTACCACACAATACCTAACCCAACCTTACCTAACCATCACCGAAGTCAGAGAATTCGACATTGCCAAAATATCCACAAAAAGTTCTTATCCTACCAAACCTCACCCATCTGAACCTAACCATCACCGAAATCAAAGAATTGGACATAGCGAAAATATCCACAAAACGTGCTTACCTCACAATACCTAACCCAACCTAACCTATCCATTACCGAAGTCAGAAAATTCGACATTGCCAAAATATCCACAAAAAGTTCTTATCCTACCAAACCTCACCCATCTGAACCTAACCATCACCGAAATCGAAGAAATGGACATTGCGAAAATATCCACAAAACGTGCTTACCTCACAATACCTAACCCAACCTTACCTAACCATCACCGAAGTCAGAGAATTTGACATTGCCAAAATATCCACAAAAAGTTCTTATCCTACCAAACCTCACCCATCTGAACCTAACTATCACCGAATTCAAAGAATTCGACATTGCCAAAATATCCACAAAACGTGTTTACCTCACAATACCTAAACTAACCTAACCTAACCATGACCGAAGTCAGAGAATTTAACATTGCCAAAATATCCACAAAAAGTTCATACCCCACCAAACCTCACCCATCTGAACCTAACCATCACCGAAATCGAAGAAATGGACATTGCCAAAATATCCACAAAACGTGCTTATCTCACTATATCTTATCCAACCAAACCTAACCATCACCGAAAATAGAAAATTCGACATTGCCAAAATATCCACAAAAAGTTCTTATCCTACCAAACCTCACCCATCTGAACCTAACCATCACCGAAATCAAAGAATTCGACATTGCCAAAATATCCACAAAACGTGTTTTCCTCACAATACCTAACCTAACCTAACCTAACCATCACCGAAGTCAGAGAATTCAACATTGCCAAAATATCCACAAAAAGTTCATACCCCACCAAACCTCACCCATCTGAATCTAACCATCACCAAAATCGAATAAATGGACATTGCCAAAATATCCACAAAACGTGCTTATCTCACTATATTTTATCCAACCTAACCTAACCATCACCGAAAATAGAGAATTCGACATTGCCAAAATATCCACAAAAAGTTCTTATCCTACCAAACCTCACCCATCTGAACCTAACCATCACCGAAATCAAAGAATTCGACATTGCCAAAATATCCACAAAACGTGTTTTCCTCACAATACCTAACCTAACCTAACCTAACCATCACCGAAGTCAGAGAATTCAACATTGCCAAAATATCCACAAAAAGTTCATACCCCACCAAACCTCACCCATCTGAACCTAACCATCACCAAAGTCGAATAAATGGACATTGCCAAAATATCCACAAAACGTGCTTATCTCACTATACTTTATCCAACCTAACCTAACCATCACCGAAAATAGAGAATTCGACATTGCCAAAATATCCACAAAAAGTTCTTATCCTACCAAAACTCACCCATCTGAACCTAACCATCACCGAAACAAAGAATTGGACATTAATAAAATATCCACAAAACGTGCTTCCCTCACAATACCTAACCTAACTATCACCGAAGTCAGAGAATTTGACATTGCCAAAATATCCACAAAAAGTTCTTATCCTACCAAACCTCACCCATCTGAACCTAACCATCACCTAAATCAAAGAATTCGACATTGCCAAAATATCCACAAAACGTGCTTCCCTCACAATACCTAACCTAACCTAACCTAACCTTCACCGTAGTCAGAGAATTCAACATTGCCAAAATATCCACAAAAAGTTCATACCCCACCAAACCTCACCCATCTGAACCTAACCATCACCAAAATCGAATAAATGGACATTGCCAAAATATCCACAAAACGTGCTTACCTCACAATACCTAACCCAACCTAACCTAACCATCACCGAAGTCGGAGAATTCGACATTGCCAAAATATCCACAAAAAGTTCTTATCCTACCAAACCTCTCCCATCTGAACCTAACCATCACCGAAATCATAGAATTAAACATAGCAAAAATATCCACAAAACGTGCTTACCTCACAATACCTAACCTAACCTAACCTAACCATCACTGAATTCAGAAAATTCGACATTGCCAAAATATCCACAAAAAGTTCTTATCCTACCAAACCTCACCCATCTGAACCTAACCATCACCGAAATCAAAGAATTGGACATTAATAAAATATCCACAAATCGTGCTTACCTCACAATACCTAACCCAACCTAACCTTACTATCACCGAAGTCAGAGAATTCGACATTGCCAAAATATCCACAAAAAGTTCTTATCCTACCAAACCTCACCCATCTGGACCTAACTATCACCGAAATCAAAGAATTAAACATAGCTAAAATATCCACAAAACGTGCTTACCTCACAATACCTAACCCAACCTAACCTAACCATCACCGAAGTCAGAGAATTCGACATTGCCAAAATATCCACAAAAAGTTCTTATCCTACCAAACCTCACCAATCTGAACCTAACCATCACCGAAACAAAGAATTGGACATTAATTAAATATCCACAAAACGTGCTTACCTCACAATACCTAACCCAACCTAACCTAACTATCACCGAAGTCAGAGAATTCGACATTGCCAAAATATCCACAAAAAGTTCTTATCCTACCAAACCTCACCCATCTGAACCTAACCATCACCGAAACAAAGAATTGGACATTAATAAAATATCCACAAAACGTGCTTACCTCACAATACCTAACCTAACCTAACCTAACCATCACCGAAGTCAGAGAATTCAACATTGCCAAATTATCCACAAAAAGTTCATACCCCACCAAACCTCACCCATCTGAACCTAACCATCACCGAAATCGAAGAAATGGACATCGCCAAAATATCCACAAAACGTGCTTACCTCACTATACCTTATCCAACCGAACCTAACCATCACCGAAGTAAGAGAATTCGACATTGCCAAAATATCCACAAAAAGTTCTCATCCTACCAAACCTCACCCATCTGAACCTAACCATCACCGAAATCAAAGAATTCGACATTGCCAAAATATCCACAAAACGTGCTTTCCTCACAATACCTATTCTAACCTAACCTAACCATCACCGAAGTCAGAGAATTCAACATTGCCAAAATATCCACAAAAAGTTCATACCCCACCAAACCTCACCCATCTGAACCTAACCATCACCGAAACAAAGAATTGGACATTAATAAAATATCCACAAAACGTGCTTACCTCACAATACCTAACCCAACCTAACCTAACTATCACCGAAGTCAGAGAATTCGACATTGCCAAAATATCCACAAAAAGTTCTTATCCTACCAAACTTCACCCATCTGAACCTAACCATCACCGAAATCAAAGAAATGGACATTGCGAAAATATCCACAAAACGTCCTTACCACACAATACCTAACCCAACCTTACCTAACCATCACCGAAGTCAGAGAATTCGACATTGCCAAAATATCCACAAAAAGTTCTTATCCTACAAAACTCACCCATCTGAACCTAACCATCACCGAAATCAAAGAATTGGACATTGATTAATAATCCACAAAACGTTTTTACCTCACATTACCTAACCCAACCAAACCTAACCATCACCGAAGTCAGAGAATTCGACATTGCCAAAATATCCACAAAAAGTTCTTATCATACCAAACCTCACCCATCTGAACCTAACCATCACCGAAACAAAGAATTGGACATTAATAAAATATCCACAAAACGTGCTTACCTCACAATACCTAACCCAACCTAACCTTACTATCACCGAAGTAAGAGAATTCAACATTGCCAAAATATCCACAAAAAGTTCATACCCCACCAAACCTCACCCATCTGAACCTAACCATCACCAAAATCGAATAAATGGACATTGCCAAAATATCCACAAAACGTGCTTATCTCACTATACCTAATCCAACCTAACCTAACCATCACCGAAAATAGAGAATTCGACATTGCCAAAATATCCACAAAAAGTTCTTATCCTACCAAACCTCACCCATCTGAACCTAACCATCACCGAAATCAAAGAATTGGACATTAATAAAATATCCACAAAACGTGCTTACCTCACAATACCTAACCCAACCTAACCTAACCATCACCGAAGTCAGAGAATTCGACATTGCCAAAATATCCACAAAAAGTTCTTATCATACCAAACCTCACCCATCTGAACCTAACCATCACCGAAACAAAGAATTGGACATTAATAAAATATCCACAAAACGTGCTTACCTCACAATACCTAACCCAACCTAACCTTACTATCACCGAAGTCAGAGAATTCAACATTGCCAAAATATCCACAAAAAGTTCATACCCCACCAAACCTCACCCATCTGAACCTAACCATCACCAAAATCGAATAAATGGACATTGCTTAAATATCCACAAAACGTGCTTATCTCACTATACCTTATCCAACCTAACCTAACCATCACCGAAGTAAGAGAATTCGACATTGCCAAAATATCCACAAAAAGTTCTCATCCTACCAAACCTCACCCATCTGAACCTAACCATCACCGAAATCAAAGAATTCGACATTGCCAAAATATCCACAAAACGTGCTTTCCTCACAATACCTAACCTAACCTAACCTAACCATCACCGAAGTCAGAGAATTCGACATTGCCAAAATATCCACAAAAAGTTCTTATCCTACAAAACTCACCCATCTGAACCTAACCATCACCGAAATCAAAGAATTGGACATTGATTAATAATCCACAAAACGTTTTTACCTCACATTACCTAACCCAACCTAACCTAACCATCACCGAAGTCAGAGAATTCGACATTGCCAAAATATCCACAAAACGTGCTTCCCTCACAATACCTAACCTAACCTAACCTAACCATCACCGAAGTCAGAGAATTCGAAATTGCCAAAATATCCACAAAAAGTTCTTATCCTACCAAACCTCATCCATCTGAACCTAACCATCACCGAAATCAAAGAATTGGACATTGCGAAAATATCCACAAAAGGTGCTTACCTCACAATACCTAAACCAACCTAACCTTACCAAACCTCACCCATCTGAACCTAACCATCACCGAAATCAAAGAATTGGACATAGCGAAAATATCCACAAAACGTGCTTACCTCACAATACCTAACCCAACCTTACCTAACCATCACCGAAGTCAGAGAATTTGACATTGCCAAAATATCCACAAAAAGTTCTTATCCTACCAAACCTCACCCATCTGAACCTAACCATCACCGAAATCGAAGAAATGGACATTGCGAAAATATCCACAAAACGTGCTTACCTCACAATACCTAACCCAACCTTACCTAACCATCACCGAAGTCAGAGAATTTGACATTGCCAAAATATCCACAAAAAGTTCTTATCCTACCAAACCTCACCCATCTGAACCTAACCATCACCGAATTCAAAGAATTCGACATTGCCAAAATATCCACAAAACGTGTTTACCTCACAATACCTAAACTAACCTAACCTAACCATGACCGAAGTCAGAGAATTTAACATTGCCAAAATATCCACAAAAAGTTCATACCCCACCAAACCTCACCCATCTGAACCTAACCATCACCGAAATCGAAGAAATGGACATTGCCAAAATATCCACAAAACGTGCTTATCTCACTATATCTTATCCAACCTTACCTAACCATCACCGAAAATAGAAAATTCGACATTGCCAAAATATCCACAAAAAGTTCTTATCCTACCAAACCTCACCCATCTGAACCTAACCATCACCGAAACAAAGAATTGGACATTAATAAAATATCCACAAAACGTGCTTCCCTAAAAATACCTAACCCAACCTAACCTAACTATCACCGAAGTCAGAGAATTCGACATTGCCAAAATATCCACAAAAAGTTCTTATCCTACCAAACCTCACCCATCTGAACCTAACCATCACCGAAATCAAAGAATTCGACATTGCCAAAATATCCACAAAACGTGCTTCCCTCACAATACCTAACCTAACCTAACCTAACCTTCACCGAAGTCAGAGAATTCAACATTGCCAAAATATCCACAAAAAGTTCATACCCCACCAAACCTCACCCATCTGAACCTAACCATCACCAAAATCGAATAAATGGACATTGCCAAAATATCCACAAAACGTGCTTACCTCACAATACCTAACCCAACCTAACCTAACCATCACCGAAGTCGGAGAATTCGACATTGCCAAAATATCCACAAAAAGTTCTTATCCTACCAAACCTCTCCCATCTGAACCGAACCATCACCGAAATCATAGAATTAAACATAGCAAAAATATCCACAAAACGTGCTTACCTCACAATACCTAACCTAACCTAACCTAACCATCACTGAATTCAGAAAATTCGACATTGCCAAAATATCCACAAAAAGTTCTTATCCTACCAAACCTCACCCATCTGAACCTAACCATCACCGAAATCAAAGAATTGGACATTAATAAAATATCCACAAAACGTGCTTACCTCACAATACCTAACCCAACCTAACCTTACTATCACCGAAGTCAGAGAATTCGACATTGCCAAAATATCCACAAAAAGTTCTTATCCTACCAAACCTCACCCATCTGGACCTAACTTTCACCGAAATTAAAGAATTAAACATAGCGAAAATATCCACAAAACGTGCTTACCTCACAATACCTAACCCAACCTAACCTAACCATCACCGAAGTCAGAGAATTCGACATTCCTAAAATATCCACAAAAAGTTCTTATCCTACCAAACCTCACCCATCTGGACCTAACTATCACCGAAATTAAAGAATTAAACATAGCGAAAATATCCACAAAACGTGCTTACCTCACAATACCTAACCCACCCTAACCTAACCATCACCGAAGTCGGAGAATTCGACATTGCCAAAATATCCACAAAAAGTTCTTATCCTACCAAACCTCTCCCATCTGAACCGAACCATCACCGAAATCATAGAATTAAACATAGCAAAAATATCCACAAAACGTGCTTACCTCACAATACCTAACCTAACCTAACCTAACCATCACTGAATTCAGAAAATTCGACATTGCCAAAATATCCACAAAAAGTTCTTATCCTACCAAACCTCACCCATCTGAACCTAACCATCACCGAAATCAAAGAATTGGACATTAATAAAATATCCACAAAACGTGCTTACCTCACAATACCTAACTTAACCTAACCTTACTATCACCGAAGTCAGAGAATTCGACATTGCCAAAATATCCACAAAAAGTTCTTATCCTACCAAACCTCACCCATCTGGACCTAACTATCACCGAAATTAAAGAATTAAACATAGCGAAAATATCCACAAAACGTGCTTACCTCACAATACCTAACCAAACCTAACCTAACCATCACCGAAGTAAGAGAATTCGACATTGCCAAAATATCCACAAAAAGTTCTCATCCTACCAAACCTCACCCATCTGAACCTAACCATCACCGAAATCAAAGAATTCGACAATGCCAAAATATCCACAAAACGTGCTTTCCTCACAATACCTAACCTAACCTAACCTAACCATCACCGAAGTCAGAGAATTCAACATTGCCAAAATATCCACAAAAAGTTCATACCCCACCAAACCTCACCCATCTGAACCTAACCATCACCAAAATCGAATAAATGGACATTGCCAAAATATCCACAAAACGTGCTTATCTCACTAAACCTTATCCAACCTAACCTAACCATCACCGAAAATAGAGAATTCGACATTGCCAAAATATCCACAAAAAGTTCTTATCCTACCAAACCTCACCCATCTGAACCTAACCATCACCGAAACAAAGAATTGGACATTAATTAAATATCCACAAAACGTGCTTACCTCACAATACCTAACCCAACCTTACCTAACTATCACCGAAGTCAGAGAATTCGACATTGCCAAAATATCCACAAAAAGTTCTTATCCTACCAAACCTCACCCATCTGAACCTAACCATCACCGAAACAAAGAATTGGACATTAATAAAATATCCACAAAACGTGCTTTCCTCACAATACCTAACCCAACCTAACCTAACTATCACCGAAGTCAGAGAATTCGACATTGCCAAAATATCCACAAAAAGTTCTTATCCTACCAAACCTCACCCATCTGAACCTAACCATCACCGAAATCAAAGAGTTCGACATTGCCAAAATATCCACAAAACGTGCTTTCCTCACAATACCTAACCTAACCTAACCTAACAATCACCGAAGTCAGAGAATTCAACATTGCCAAAATATCCACAAAAAGTTCATACCCCACCAAACCTCACCCATCTGAACCTAACCATCACCAAAATCGAATAAATGTACATTGCCAAAATATCCACAAAACGTGCTTATCTCACTATACCTTATCCAACCTAACCTAACCATCACCGAAAATATAGAATTCGACATTGCCAAAATATCCACAAAAAGTTCTTATCCTACCAAACCTCACCCATCTGAACCTTACCATCACCGAAATCAAAGAATTCGACATTGCCAAAATATCCACAAAACGTGCTTACTTCACAATACCTAACCTTACCTAACCTAACCTAACCTAACCTAACCTAACCTAACCTAACCTAACCATCACCGAAGTCAGAGAATTCAACATTGCCAAAATATCCACAAAAAGTTCTTATCCTACCAAACCTTACCCATCTGAACCTAACCATCACCGAAATCAAAGAAATGGACATTGCGAAAATATCCACAAAACGTCCTTACCACACAATACCTAACCCAACCTAACCTAACCATCACCGAAGTCAGAGAATTCAACATTGCCAAAATATCCACAAAAAGTTCATACCCCACCAAACCTCACCCATCTGAACCTTACCATCACCGAAATCGAATAAATGGACATTAATAAAATATCCACAAAACGTGCTTATCTCACAATACCTAACCCAACCTAACCATACTATCACCGAAGTTAGAGAATTCGACATTGCCAAAATATCCACAAAAAGTTCTTATCCTACCAAACCTCACCCATCTGAACTTAACCATCACCGAAATCAAAGAATTCGACATTGCCAAAATATCCACAAAACGTGCTTTCCTCACAATACCTAACCTAACCTAACCTAACCATCACCGAAGTCAGAGAATTCGACATTGCCAAAATATCCACAAAAAGTTCTTATCCTACAAAACTCACCCATCTGAACCTAACCATCACCGAAATCAAAGAATTGGACATTGATTCATAATCCACAAAACGTTTTTACCTCACAATACCTAACCCAACCTAACCTAACTATCACCGAAGTCAGAGAATTCATTATTGCCAAAATATCCACAAAAAGTTCATACCCCACCAAACTTCACCCATCTGAACCTAACAATCACCAATATCAAAGAATTTGACATTGCAAAAATATCCACAAAACGTGCTTACCTCACAATACCTAACCCAACCTAACCTTACCATCACCGAAGTCAGAGAATTCGACATTGCCAAAATATCCACAAAAAGTTCTTATCCTACCAAACCTTACCCATCTGAACCTAACCATCACCGAAATCAAAGAATTCGACATTGCCAAAATATCCACAAAACGTGCTTACCTCACAATACCTAACCTAACCTAACCTAACCATCACTGAATTCAGAAAATTCGACATTGCCAAAATATCCACAAAAAGTTCTTATCCTACCAAACCTCACCCATCTGAACCTAACCATCACCGAAATCAAAGAATTCGACATTAATAAAATATCCACAAAACGTGCTTACCTCACAATACCTAACCTAACCTAACCTTACTATCACCGAAGTCAGAGAATTCGACATTGCCAAAATATCCACAAAAAGTTCTTATCCTACCAAACCTCACCCATCTGAACCTAACCATCACCGAAATCAAAGAATTAAACATAGCGAAAATATCCACAAAACGTGCTTACCTCACAATACCTAACCCAACCTAACCTAACCATCACCGAAGTCAGAGAATTCAACATTGCCAAATTATCCACAAAAAGTTCATACCCCACCAAACCTCACCCATCTGAACCTAACCATCACCGAAATCGAAGAAATGGACATCGCCAAAATATCCACAAAACGTGCTTACCTCACTATACCTTATCCAACCTAACCTAACCATCACCGAAGTAAGAAAATTCGACATTGCCAAAATATCCACAAAACGTGCTTTCCTCACAATACCTAACCTTACCTAACCTAACCATCACCGAAGTCAGAGAATTCAACATTGCCAAAATATCCACAAAAAGTTCATACCCCACCAAACCTCACCCATCTGAACCTAACCATCACCAAAATCGAATAAATGGACATTGCCAAAATATCCAAAAAACGTGCTTATCTCACTAAACCTTATCCAACCTAACCTAACCATCACCGAAAATAGAGAATTCGACATTGCCAAAATATCCACAAAAAGTTCTTATCCTACCAAACCTCACCCATCTGAACCTAACCATCACCGAAATCAAAGAATTGGACATTAATAAAATATCCACAAAACGTGCTTACCTCACAATACCTAACCCAACCTAACCTAACTATCACCGAAGTCAGAGAATTCGACATATCCAAAATATCCACAAAAAGTTCTTATCCTACCAAACCTCACCCATCTGAACCTAACCATCACCGAAACAAAGAATTGGACATTAATAAAATATCCACAAAACGTGCTTACCTCACAATACCTAACCCAACCTAACCTAACTATCACCGAAGTTAGAGAATTCGACATTGCCAAAATATCCACAAAAAGTTCTTATCCTACCAAACCTCACCCATCTGAACCTAACCATCACCGAAATCAAAGAATTCGACATTGCCAAAATATCCACAAAACGTGCTTTCCTCACAATACCTAACCTAACCTAACCTAACCATCACCGAAGTCAGAGAATTCAACATTGCCAAAATATCCACAAAAAGTTCATACCCCACCAAACCTCACCCATCTGAACCTAACCATCACCAAAATCGAATAAATGGACATTGCCAAAATATCCACAAAACGTTCTTATCTCACTATACCTTATCCAACCTAACCTAACCATCACCGAAAATATAGAATTCGACATTGCCAAAATATCCACAAAAAGTTCTTATCCTACCAAACCTCACCCATCTGAACCTAACCATCACCGAAATCAAAGAATTCGACATTGCCAAAATATCCACAAAACGTGCTTTCCTCACAATACCTAACCTAACCTAACCTAACCATCACCGAAGTCAGAGAATTCAACATTGCCAAAATATCCACAAAAAGTTCATACCCCACCAAACCTCACCCATCTGAACCTAACCATCACCAAAATCGAATAAATGGACATTGCCAAAATATCCACAAAACGTGCTTATCTCACTAAACCTTATCCAACCTAACCTAACAATCACCGAAAATAGAGAATTCGACATTGCCAAAATATCCACAAAAAGTTCTTATCCTACCAAACCTCACCCATCTGAACCTAACCATCACCGAAATCAAAGAATTGGACATTAATAAAATATCCACAAAACGTGCTTACCTCACAATACCTAACCCAACCTAACCTAACTATCACC
Organism: Arctopsyche grandis; assembly: GCF_051622035.1. Lineage (NCBI taxonomy): Eukaryota > Metazoa > Arthropoda > Insecta > Trichoptera > Hydropsychidae > Arctopsyche > Arctopsyche grandis. The sequence continues at coordinate 859,363 of NW_027518431.1, forward strand.
GAAGTCAGAGAATTCATTATTGCCAAAATATCCACAAAAAGTTCATACCCCACCAAACTTCACCCATCTGAACCTAACAATCACCAATATCAAAGAATTTGACATTGCAAAAATATCCACAAAACGTGCTTACCTCACAATACCTAACCCAACCTAACCTTACCATCACCGAAGTCAGAGAATTCGACATTGCCAAAATATCCACAAAAAGTTCTTATCCTACCAAACCTTACCCATCTGAACCTAACCATCACCGAAATCAAAGAATTCGACATTGCCAAAATATCCACAAAACGTGCTTACCTCACAATACCTAACCTAACCTAACCTAACCATCACTGAATTCAGAAAATTCGACATTGCCAAAATATCCACAAAAAGTTCTTATCCTACCAAACCTCACCCATCTGAACCTAACCATCACCGAAATCAAAGAATTCGACATTAATAAAATATCCACAAAACGTGCTTACCTCACAATACCTAACCTAACCTAACCTTACTATCACCGAAGTCAGAGAATTCGACATTGCCAAAATATCCACAAAAAGTTCTTATCCTACCAAACCTCACCCATCTGAACCTAACCATCACCGAAATCAAAGAATTAAACATAGCGAAAATATCCACAAAACGTGCTTACCTCACAATACCTAACCCAACCTAACTTACCATCACCGAAGTCAGAGAATTCAACATTGCCAAATTATCCACAAAAAGTTCATACCCCACCAAACCTCACCCATCTGAACCTAACCATCACCGAAATCGAAGAAATGGACATCGCCAAAATATCCACAAAACGTGCTTACCTCACTATACCTTATCCAACCTAACCTAACCATCACCGAAGTAAGAAAATTCGACATTGCCAAAATATCCACAAAACGTGCTTTCCTCACAATACCTAACCTAACCTAACCTAACCATCACCGAAGTCAGAGAATTCAACATTGCCAAAATATCCACAAAAAGTTCATACCCCACCAAACCTCACCCATCTGAACCTAACCATCACCAAAATCGAATAAATGGACATTGCCAAAATATCCAAAAAACGTGCTTATCTCACTAAACCTTATCCAACCTAACCTAACCATCACCGAAAATAGAGAATTCGACATTGCCAAAATATCCACAAAAAGTTCTTATCCTACCAAACCTCACCCATCTGAACCTAACCATCACCGAAATCAAAGAATTGGACATTAATAAAATATCCACAAAACGTGCTTACCTCACAATACCTAACCCAACCTAACCTAACTATCACCGAAGTCAGAGAATTCGACATTGCCAAAATATCCACAAAAAGTTCTTATCCTACCAAACCTCACCCATCTGAACCTAACCATCACCGAAACAAAGAATTGGACATTAATAAAATATCCACAAAACGTGCTTACCTCACAATACCTAACCCAACCTAACCTAACTATCACCGAAGTTAGAGAATTCGACATTGCCAAAATATCCACAAAAAGTTCTTATCCTACCAAACCTCACCCATCTGAACCTAACCATCACCGAAATCAAAGAATTCGACATTGCCAAAATATCCACAAAACGTGCTTTCCTCACAATACCTAACCTAACCTAACCTAACCATCACCGAAGTCAGAGAATTCAACATTGCCAAAATATCCACAAAAAGTTCATACCCCACCAAACCTCACCCATCTGAACCTAACCATCACCAAAATCGAATAAATGGACATTGCCAAAATATCCACAAAACGTTCTTATCTCACTATACCTTATCCAACCTAACCTAACCATCACCGAAAATATAGAATTCGACATTGCCAAAATATCCACAAAAAGTTCTTATCCTACCAAACCTCACCCATCTGAACCTAACCATCACCGAAATCAAAGAATTCGACATTGCCAAAATATCCACAAAACGTGCTTTCCTCACAATACCTAACCTAACCTAACCTAACCATCACCGAAGTCAGAGAATTCAACATTGCCAAAATATCCACAAAAAGTTCATACCCCACCAAACCTCACCCATCTGAACCTAACCATCACCAAAATCGAATAAATGGACATTGCCAAAATATCCACAAAACGTGCTTATCTCACTAAACCTTATCCAACCTAACCTAACAATCACCGAAAATAGAGAATTCGACATTGCCAAAATATCCACAAAAAGTTCTTATCCTACCAAACCTCACCCATCTGAACCTAACCATCACCGAAATCAAAGAATTGGACATTAATAAAATATCCACAAAACGTGCTTACCTCACAATACCTAACCCAACCTAACCTAACTATCACCGAAGTCAGAGAATTCGACATTGCCAAAATATCCACAAAAAGTTCTTATCCTACCAAACCTCACCCATCTGAACCTAACCATCCCCGAAACAAAGAATTGGACATTAATAAAATATCCACAAAACGTGCTTACCTCACAATACCTAACCCAACCTAACCTAACTATCACCGAAGTCAGAGAATTCGACATTGCCAAAATATCCACAAAAAGTTCTTATCCTACCAAACCTCACCCATCTGAACCTAACCATCACCGAAATCAAAGAATTCGACATTGCCAAAATATCCACAAAACGTGCTTTCCTCACAATACCTAACCTAACCTAACCTAACCATCACCGAAGTCAGAGAATTCAACATTGCCAAAATATCCACAAAAAGTTCATACCCCACCAAACCTCACCCATCTGAACCTAACCATCACCAAAATCGAATAAATGGACATTGCCAAAATATCCACAAAACGTGCTTATCTCACTATACCTTATCCAACCTAACCTAACCATCACCGAAAATATAGAATTCGACATTGCCAAAATATCCACAAAAAGTTCTTATCCTACCAAACCTCACCCATCTGAACCTAACCATCACCGAAATCAAAGAATTCGACATTGCCAAAATATCCACAAAACGTGCTTACCTCACAATACCTAACCTAACCTAACCTAACCTAACCTAACCTAACCATCACCGAAGTCAGAGAATTCAACATTGCCAAAATATCCACAAAAAGTTCTTATCCTACCAAACCTTACCCATCTGAACCTAACCATCACCGAAATCAAAGAAATGGACATTGCGAAAATATCCACAAAACGTCCTTACCACACAATACCTAACCCAACCTAACCTAACCATCACCGAAGTCAGAGAATTCAACATTGCCAAAATATCCACAAAAAGTTCATACCCCACCAAACCTCACCCATCTGAACCTAACCATCACTGAAATCGAATAAATGGACATTAATCAAATATCCACAAAACGTGCTTACCTCACAATACCTAACCCAACCTAACCTAACTATCACCGAAGTCAGAGAATTCGACATTGCCAAAATATCCACAAAAAGTTCTTATCCTACCAAACCTCACCCATCTGAACCTAACCATCACCGAAATCAAAGAATTCGACATTGCCAAAATATCCACAAAACGTGCTTTCCTCACAATACCTAACCTAACCTAACCTAACCATCACCGAAGTCAGAGAATTCGACATTGCCAAAATATCCACAAAAAGTTCTTATCCTACAAAACTCACCCATCTGAACCTAACCATCACCGAAATCAAAGAATTGGACATTGATTCATAATCCACAAAACGTTTTTACCTCACAATACCTAACCCAACCTAACCTAAATATCACCGAAGTCAGAGAATTCATTATTGCCAAAATATCCACAAAAAGTTCATACCCCACCAAACTTCACCCATCTGAACCTAACAATCACCAATATCAAAGAATTTGACATTGCAAAAATATCCACAAAACGTGCTTACCTCACAATACCTAACCCAACCTAACCTTACCATCACCGAAGTCAGAGAATTCGACATTGCCAAAATATCCACAAAAAGTTCTTATCCTACCAATCCTTACCCATCTGAACCTAACCATCACCGAAATCAAAGAAATGGACATTGCGAAAATATCCACAAAACGTCCTTACCACACAATACCTAACCCAAACTTACCTAACCATCACCGAAGTCAGAGAATTCGACATTGCCAAAATATCCACAAAAAGTTCTTATCCTACAAAACTCACCCATCTGAACCTAACCATCACCGAAATCAAAGAATTGGACATTGATTCATAATCCACAAAACGTTTTTACCTCACAATACCTAACCCAACCTAACCTAACTATCACCAAAGTCAGAGAATTCATTATTGCCAAAAAATCCACAAAAAGTTCATACCCCACCAAACCTCACCCATCTGAACCTAACCATCACCAAAATCGAATAAATGGACATTGCCAAAATATCCACAAAACGTGCTTATCTCACTATACCTTATCCAACCTAACCTTACCATAACCGAAAATAGAGAATTCGACATTGCCAAAATATCCACAAAAAGTTCTTATCCTACCAAACCTCACCCATCTGAACCTAACCATCACCGAAATCAAAGAATTGGACATTAATAAAATATCCACAAAACGTGTTTACCTCACAATACCTAACCCAACCTAACCTAACCATCACCGAAGTCAGAGAATTCGACATTGCCAAAATATCCACAAAAAGTTCTTATCCTACCAAACTTCACCCATCTGAACCTAACAATCACCAATATCAAAGAATTGGACATTGCAAAAATATCCACAAAACGTGCTTACCTCACAATACCTAACCCAACCTAACCTAACCATCACCGAAGTCAGAGAATTCGACATTGCCAAAATATCCACAAAAAGTTCTTATCCTACCAAACCTTACCCATCTGAACCTAACCATCACCGAAATCAAAGAAATGGACATTGCGAAAATATCCACAAAACGTCCTTACCAGACAATACCTAACCCAACCTTACCTAACCATCACCGAAGTCAGAGAATTCGACATTGCCAAAATATCCACAAAAAGTTCTCATCATACCAAACCTCACCCATCTGAACCTAACCATCACCGAAATCAAAGAATTGGACATTGATTAATAATCCACAAAACGTTTTTACCTCACAATACCTAACCCAACCTAACCTAACCATCACCGAAGTCAGAGAATTCGACATTGCCAAAATATCCACAAAAAGTTCTTATCATACCAAACCTCACCCATCTGAACCTAACCATCACCGAAATCAAAGAATTGGACATTAATAAAATATCCACAAAACGTGCTTACCTCACAATACCTAACCCAACCAAACCTAACCATCACCGAAGTAAGAGAATTCGACATTGCCAAAATATCCACAAAAAGTTCTTATCCTACCAAACCTCACCCATCTGAACCTAACCATCACCGAAATCAAAGAATTGGACATTAATAAAATATCCACAAAACGTGCTTACCTCACAATACCTAGCCCAACCTAACCTTACTATCACCGAAGTCAGAGAATTCGACATTGCCAAAATATCCACAAAAAGTTCTTATCCTACCAAAACTCACCCATCTGTACCTAACCATCAACGAAATCAAAGAAATGGACATTGCGAAAATATCCACAAAACGTCCTTACCACACAAAACCTAACCCAACCTTACCTAACCATCACCGAAGTCAGAGAATTCGACATTGCCAAAATATCCACAAAAAGTTCTTATCCTACAAAACTCACCCATCTGAACCTAACCATCACCGAAATCAAAGAATTGGACATTGATTCATAATCCACAAAACGTTTTTACCTCACAATACCTAACCCAACCTAACCTAACTATCACCGAAGTCAGAGAATTCATTATTGCCAAAATATCCACAAAAAGTTCATTCCCCACCAAACCTCACCCATCTGAACCTAACCATCACCAAAATCGAATAAATGGACATTGCCAAAATATCCACAAAACGTGCTTATCTCACTATACCTTATCCAACCTAACCTAACCATCACCGAAAATAGAGAATTCGACATTGCCAAAATATCCACAAAAAGTTCTTATCCTACCAAACCTCACCCATCTGAACCTAACCATCACCGAAATCAAAGAATTGGACATTAATAAAATATCCACAAAACGTGCTTACCTCACAATACCTAACCCAACCTAACCTAACCATCACCGAAGTCAGAGAATTCGACATTGCCAAAATATCCACAAAAAGTTCTTATCCTACCAAACTTCACCCATCTGAACCTAACAATCACCAATATCAAAGAATTGGACATTGCAAAAATATCCACAAAACGTGCTTACCTCACAATACCTAACCCAACCTAACCTTACCATCACCGAAGTCAGAGAATTCGACATTGCCAAAATATCCACAAAAAGTTCTTATCCTACCAAACCTTACCCATCTGAACCTAACCATCACCGAAATCAAAGAAATGGACATTGCGAAAATATCCACAAAACGTCCTTACCACACAATACCTAACCCAACCTTACCTAACCATCACCGAAGTCAGAGAATTCGACATTGCCAAAATATCCACAAAAAGTTCTCATCATACCAAACCTCACCCATCTGAACCTAACCATCACCGAAATCAAAGAATTGGACATTGATAAATAATCCACAAAACGTTTTTACCTCACAATACCTAACCCAACCTAACCTAACCATCACCGAAGTCAGAGAATTCGACATTGCCAAAATATCCACAAAAAGTTCTTATCATACCAAACCTCACCCATCTGAACCTAACCATCACCGAAATCAAAGAATTGGACATTAATCAAATATCCACAAAACGTGCTTACCTCACAATACCTAACCCAACCAAACCTTACCATCACCGAAGTAAGAGAATTCGACATTGCCAAAATATCCACAAAAAGTTCTTATCCTACCAAACCTCACCCATCTGAACCTAACCATCACCGAAATCAAAGAATTGGACATTAATAAAATATCCACAAAACGTGCTTACCTCACAATACCTAGCCCAACCTAACCTTACTATCACCGAAGTCAGAGAATTCGACATTGCCAAAATATCCACAAAAAGTTCTTATCCTACCAAACCTCACCCATCTGAACCTAACCATCACCGAAATCAAAGAATTGGACATTGCCAAAATATCCACAAAACGTGCTTACCTCACAATACCTAACCCAACCTAACCTCACCATCACCGAAGTCAGAGAATTCGACATTGCCAAAATATCCACAAAAAGTTCTTATCCTACCAAACCTCACCCATCTGAACCTAACCATCACCGAAATCAAAGAAATGGACATTGCGAAAATATCCACAAAACGTCCTTACCACACAATACCTAACCCAACCTTACCTAACCATCACCGAAGTCAGAGAATTCGACATTGCCAAAATATCCACAAAAAGTTCTCATCATACCAAACCTCACCCATCTGAACCTAACCATCACCGAAATCAAAGAATTGGACATTGATTAATAATCCACAAAACGTTTTTACCTCACAATACCTAACCCAACCTAACCTAACCATCACCGAAGTCAGAGAATTCGACATTGCCAAAATATCCACAAAAAGTTCTTATCATACCAAACCTCACCCATCTGAACCTAACCATCACCGAAATCAAAGAATTGGACATTAATAAAATATCCACAAAACGTGCTTACCTCACAATACCTAACCCAACCAAACCTTACCATCACCGAAGTAAGAGAATTCGACATTGCCAAAATATCCACAAAAAGTTCTTATCCTACCAAACCTCACCCATCTGAACCTAACCATCACCGAAATCAAAGAATTGGACATTAATAAAATATCCACAAAACGTGCTTCCCTCACAATACCTAACCCAACCTAACCTAACTATCACCGAAGTCAGAGAATTCAACATTGCCAAAATATCCACAAAAAGTTCATACCCCACCAAACCTCACCCATCTGAACCTAACCATCACTAAAATCGAATAAATGGACATTGCCAAAATATCCACAAAACGTGCTTATCTCACTATAACTTATCCAACCTAACCTAACCATCACCGAAAATAGAGAATTCGACATTGCCAAAATATCCACAAAAAGTTCTTATCCTACCAAACCTCACCCATCTGAACCTAACCATCACCGAAATCAAAGAATTGGACATGAATAAAATATCCACAAAACGTGCTTACCTCACAATACCTAACCCAACCTAACCTTACCGTCACCGAAGTCAGAGAATTCGACATTGCCAAAATATCCACAAAAAGTTCTTATCCTACCAAACTTCACCCATCTGAACCTAACAATCACCAATATCAAAGAATTGGACATTGCAAAAATATCCACAAAACGTGCTTACCTCACAATACCTAACCCAACTTAACCTAACCATCACCGAAGTCAGAGAATTCGACATTGCCAAAATATCCACAAAAAGTTCATACCCCACCAAACCTCACCCATCTGAACCTAACCATCACCGAAATCGAAGAAATGGACATTGCCAAAATATCCATAAAACGTGCTTACCTCACTATACTTTATCCAACCTAACCTAACCATCACCGAAGTTAGAGAATTCGACATTGCCAAAATATCCACAAAAAGTTCTTATCCTACCAAACCTTACCCATCTGAACTTAACCATCACCGAAATCAAAGAATTGGACATTAATAAAATATCCACAAAACGTGCTTACCTCACAATACCTAACCCAACCTAACCTAACCATCACCAAAGTCAGAGAATTCGACATTGCCAAAATATCCACAAAAAGTTCTTATCCTACCAAACTTCACCCATCTGAACCTAACAATCACCAATATCAAAGAATTAGACATTGCAAAAATATCCACAAAACGTCCTTACCACACAATACCTAACCCAACCTTACCTAACCATCACCGAAGTCAGAGAATTCGACATTGCCAAAATATCCACAAAAAGTTCTCATCATACCAAACCTCACCCATCTGAACCTAACCATCACCGAAATCAAAGAATTGGACATTGATAAATAATCCACAAAACGTTTTAACCTCACAATACCTAACCCAACCTAACCTAACCATCACCGAAGTCAGAGAATTCGACATTGCCAAAATATCCACAAAAAGTTCTTATCATACCAAACCTCACCCATCTGAACCTAACCATCACCGAAATCAAAGAATTGGACATTAATAAAATATCCACAAAACGTGCTTACCTCACAATACCTAACCGAACCAAACCTAACCATCACCGAAGTAAGAGAATTCGACATTGCCAAAATATCCACAAAAAGTTCTTATCCTACCAAACCTCACCCATCTGAACCTAACCATCACCGAAATCAAAGAATTGGACATTAATAAAATATCCACAAAACGTGCTTACCTCACAATACCTAGCCCAACCTAACCTAACTATCACCGAAGTCAGAGAATTCGACATTGCCAAAATATCCACAAAAAGTTCTTATCCTACCAAACCTCACCCATCTGAACCTAACCATCACCGAAATCAAAGAATTGGACATTGCGAAAATATCCACAAAACGTGCATACCTTACAATACCTAAACCAACCTAACCTTACCATCACCGAAGTCAGAGAATTCGACATTGCCAAAATATCCACAAAAAGTTCTTATCCTACCAAACCTCACCCATCTGAACCTTACCATCACCGAAATCAAAGAATTAGACATTGCCAAAATATCCACAAAACGTGCTTACTTCACAATACCTAACCCAACCTAACCTTACCATCACTGAAGTCAGAGAATCCAACATTGCCAAAATATCCACAAAAAGTTCATACCCCACCAAACCTCACCCATCTGAACCTAACCATCACCGAAATCGAAGAAATGGACATTGCCAAAATATCCACAAAACGTGCTTACCTCACTATACTTTATCCAACCTAACCTAACCATCACCGAAGTCAGAGAATTCGACATTGCCAAAATATCCACAAAAAGTTCTTATCCTACCAAACCTCACCCATCTGAACCTAACAATCACCAATATCAAAGAATTGGACATTGCAAAAATATCCACAAAACGTGCTTACCTCACATTACCTAACCCAACCTAACCTAACCATCACCGAAGTCAGAGAATTCGACATTGCCAAAATATCCACAAAAAGTTCATACCCCACCAAACCTCACCCATCTGAACCTAACCATCACCGAAATCGAAGAAATGGACATTGCCAAAATATCCACAAAACGTGCTTACCTCACTATACTTTATCCAACCTAACCTAACCATCACCGAAGTCAGAGAATTCGACATTGCCAAAATATCCACAAAAAGTTCTTATCCTACCAAACCTCACCCATCTGAACCTAACAATCACCAATATCAAAGAATTGGACGTTGCAAAAATATCCACAAAACGTGCTTACCTCACATTACCTAACCCAACCTAACCTAACCATCACCGAAGTCAGAGAATTCGACATTGCCAAAATATCCACAAAAAGTTCTTATCCTACCAAACCTCACCCATCTGAACCTAACCATCACCGAAATCAAAGAATTGGACATTAATTAATAATCCACAAAACGTTTTTACCTCACAATACCTAACCCAACCTAACCAAACCATCACCGAAGTCAGAGAATTCGACATTGCCAAAATATCCACAAAAAGTTCTTATCATACCAAACCTCACCCATCTGAACCTAACCATCACCAAAATCAAAGAATTGGACATTAATAAAATATCCACAAAACGTGCTTACCTCACAATACCTAACCCAACCTAACCTAACTATCCTTGAAGTCAGAGAATTCGACATTGCCAAAATATCCACAAAAAGTTCTTATCCTACCAAACCTCACCCATCTGAACCAAACCATCACCGAAATCAAAGAATAAGGCATTGCCAAAATATCCACAAAACGTGCTTACCTCACAATACCTAACCCAACCTAACCTAACCATCACCGAAGTCAAAGAATTCGACATTACCAAATTATCCACAAAAAGTTCTTATCCTACCAAACCTCACCCATCTGAACCTAACCATCACCGAAATCAAAGAATTGGACATTGCGAAAATATCCACAAAACGTGCATACCTTACAATACCTAAACCAACCTAACCTAACCATCACCGAAGTCAGAGAATTCGACATTGCCAAAATATCCACAAAAAGTTCTTATCCTACCAAACCTCACCCATCTGAACCTAACCATCACCGAAATCAAAGAATTAGGCATTGCCAAAATATCCACAAAACGTGCTTACCTCACAATACCTAACCCAACCTAACCTTACCATCACCGAAGTCAGAGAATTCGACATTGCCAAAATATCCACAAAAAGTTCTTATCCTACCAAACCTCACCCATCTGAACCTAACCATCACCGAAATCAAAGAATTGGACATTAATCAAATATTCACAAAACGTGCTTACCTCACAATACCTAACCCAACCAAACCTAACCATCACCGAAGTAAGAGAATTCGACATTGCCAAAATATCCACAAAAAGTTCTTATCCTACCAAACCTCACCCATCTGAACCTAACCATCACCGAAATCAAAGAATTGGACATTAATAAAATATCCACAAAACGTGCTTACCTCACAATACCTAGCCCAACCTAACCTTACTATCACCGAAGTCAGAGAATTCGACATTGCCAAAATATCCACAAAAAGTTCTTATCCTACCAAACCTCACCCATCTGAACCTAACCATCACCGAAATCAAAGAATTGGACATTAATAAAATATCCACAAAACGTGCTTACCTCACAATACCTAGCCCAACCTAACCTAACTATCACCGAAGTCAGAGAATTCGACATTGCCAAAATATCCACAAAAAGTTCTTATCCTACCATATCTCACCCATCTGAACCTAACCATCACCGAAATCAAAGAATTGGACATTAATAAAATATCCACAAAACGTGTTTACCTCACAATACCTAGCCCAACCTAACCTAACTATCACCGAAGTCAGAGAATTCGACATTGCCAAAATATCCACAAAAAGTTCTTATCCTACCAAACCTCACCCATCTGAACCTAACCATCACCGAAATCAAAGAATTAGACATTGCCAAAATATCCAAAAAACGTGCTTACCTCACAATACCTAACCCAACCTAACCTCACCATCACCGAAGTCAGAGAATTCGACATTGCCAAAATATCCACAAAAAGTTCTTATCCTACCAAACCTCACCCATCTGAACCTAACCATCACCGAAATCAAAGAATTGGACATTAATAAAATATTCACAAAACGTGCTTACTTCACAATACCTAACCCAACCAAACCTAACCATCACCGAAGTAAGAGAATTCGACATTGCCAAAATATCCACAAAAAGTTCTTATCCTACCAAACCTCACCCATCTGAACCTAACCATCACCGAAATCAAAGAATTGGACATTAATAAAATATCCACAAAACGTGCTTACCTCACAATACCTAACCCAACCTAACCTAACTATCCTTGAAGTCAGAGAATTCGACATTGCCAAAATATCCACAAAAAGTTCTTATCCTACCAAACTTCACCCATCTGAACCAAACCATCACCGAAATCAAAGAATAAGGCATTGCCAAAATATCCACAAAACGTGCTTACCTCACAATACCTAACCCAACCTAACCTAACCATCACCGAAGTCAAAGAATTCGACATTACCAAATTATCCACAAAAAGTTCTTATCCTACCAAACCTCACCCATCTGAACCTAACCATCACCGAAATCAAAGAATTGGACATTGCGAAAATATCCACAAAACGTGCATACCTTACAATACATAGTTGCTAGGTAGCATAATAACTAGCTGGTTCGTTGTTTTGCTCGTCCGCTATTTGGATGCTTTTTTCGTAAATATTGTCGGTTAATGGTGTCGTGCTTTGCATATTGTGTAGAGTTATTGGTGTTGCTTTAATTTTTGATTAAAATTTTTGCAATTGTGATTAAATACAGTGGTTAAACTGATTTCTAAGGTTTTATTTTAAAGATAATTTTCACTTGAAAAAAAAAAAAAAAAAAGAAGAAGAAAAAAAAAAAAAAAAAAAAAAAGTTCTTTTGTTTCTTCAAATAATATTCGTTTGGCAACGAACGTGATCAAACTGATTTCTGAAATTATATATTAACTCTCGAACCCAGAGCATATTTACAATATTACAGCATAATGCAACATTGTTAAACAAAAAACTATTTATTTCATACATATTTTTGTGCGAAATTTTGAGAATATTCTCTTATTTAAATTATAAATTGTGACGCTAATAACTAATAATACTTAACAATGATTTGCTATAAATGCAAAAGTGTTGTGTTATTGACTAATTATGTGCTGTGCGAGCTTTGTGAAGAACCTTTCCACCATGATTGTGTGGGGATTTCGGAAACAAAATACAAAAAAATGACGTCAAAGAATAAGGAAAAATGGCGATGCGTTTCTTGCCGTATCCATCCTAACCCCCTTCCGCCGTCTCAGTCCTCATCACTAATGCTCAGTTCTCAAGATTCAGTCATCAGTCCTCAGCCATCTTTATTTGATATACTTAATGAAATTAAATGCTTTCGAGCAGACTTTAATACCATGAAAAATGAGTTTGAAAACATAAAATCTGTAATCACAGACATAAACAATAAATTATTCACAATAGAGGCTAAGTCTGATGAATTTGATGGGAGACTAACCACTGCTGAAAAGAAAATTTCCTGCTTTTCTGATGTAAATAAAGGTTTAATTGAGGCGCAAAATACTATTGTTGAACTGAAACAAGAAAACAATCTGCAAGATCAATTCTCTAGAAAAAACAATGTAGAAATATCCGGCATACCTATGAAAAAGGGTGAAAATCTAGTGTCTATATTATATGACTTATGTGCTGTCGTGGGTCACAAATTGTGCGACACAGATATTGACACCATACACCGTGTGCGGCCGTACCCGTCCCAGGGCGTTGCAGGTTCACAGCAACAGCAACAGCGAGAGGGCAACAGCGATGTGAGTGTGCGCACGTCATCAGTGGTCGTACGGTTCACTCAGCGCCGTCGTAAGGACCTGCTGATGGCGGCCGTGCGCGCCCGCCGCGGCATCACCACCAACGACATCAATATTCCAGGCCCGCCCACCACCCTATACGTAACGGATCACCTTACACCAACGAATAAATTATTATTGAAGCGAGCACGCCAATTGAAAACTGAATATAACTACGCCTACTTGTGGGTTAAAGATTGCAAGATCATGATTAGAAAAAGTGCGAGCTCCAATATCATACAAATCTCAAAAGAATCAGATCTTTGCAAAATCAAATGACTAAGTGCAATATTAAATTTTAATAACCTAATAATTATCTATGCATTTATTGTCTACTGGTCTGCATCACATATTATAATGTATGTGCAAACAATTATGTACGTATGGCTATATAATTTATTATTTTTATTATTACTATACTAGTGTTGGACCCGTTGATTTCAACGGGTGGTTTCGAAAAGGAATTGAAACACGAATAAAAATAAAGTTAAAGATATTGAATCGACTGGTTTCGGAAAGAAATTGATGCACGAATTACGAAGTGCATGAAATTATTTGTGCATCGCCGACCTCCTGACGCCTTTGCCCCCGATGCCTCCGTCGCTCCGGGGCCTTCGGCCCCAGCGCCGCCGACGCCTCCGGCGCCCCCGACGCCTTCGGCACCCCGGGGGCTTCGCCCCCAGCGCCGCCGACGCCTCCGGCGCCCCCAGCACCCCCGATGCCTTCGGCACCCCGGGGGCTTCGCCCCCAGCGCCGCCGACGCCTCCGGCGCCCCCAGCCCCCCCGATGCCTTCGGCACCCCGGGGGCTTCGCTCCCAGCGCCGCCGACGCCTCCGGCGCCCCCAGCACCCCCGATGCCTTCGGCACCCCGGGGGCTTCGCCCCCAGCGCCGCCGACGCCTCCGGCGCCCCCAGCCCCCCCGATGCCTTCGGCACCCCGGGGGCTTCGCCCCCAGCGTCGCCGACGCCTCCGGCGCCCCCAGCCCCCCCGATGCCTTCGGCATCCCGTCGCCCCCAGCCCCCCCGATGCCTTCGGCACCCCGGGGGCTTCGCCCCCAGCGTCCCCGATGCCTTCGGCATCCCGGGGGCTTCGCCTCCAGCGCCGCCGACGCCTCCGGCGCCCCCAGCGCCGCCAGCGCCCCCGGCAATGAAAAAAATGAAAAAACTGAAAAAATGAAAAAAATGAAAAAACTGAAAAAATGAAAAAAATGAAAAAAATGAAAAAAATGAAAAAACTGAAAAAATGAAAAAAATGAAAAAAATGAAAAAACTGAAAAAATGAAAAAAATGAAAAAACTGAAAAAATGAAAAAAATGAAAAAAATTAAAAAACTGAAAAAATGAAAAAAATGAAAAAACTGAAAAAATTAAAAAAATGAAAAAACTGAAAAAATGAAAAAAATGAAAAAAATGAAAAAACTGAAAAAATGAAAAAAATGAAAAAAATGAAAAAACTGAAAAAATGAAAAAAATGAAAAAACTGAAAAAATGAAAAAAATTAAAAAACTGAAAAAAAGAAAATTATGAAAAAAATGAAAATTATGAAAAAAATTAAAAAAACTGAAAAAACCTGAAAAAAACTGAAAAATATGAAAAAACTGAAAAATATGAAAAATATGAAAAATATGAAAAAAATGAAAAAAAAAAAAATTTTGTTCCCCATACTGGTTGACGGTTGATCGTCCGTCACATACAAATATACAAATATACAAATATACAAATATACAAATATACAAATATACAAATATACAAATATACAAATATACAAATATACAAATATACAAATATACAAATATATTTAGCGACAGTCCGTTTTTATATATATTATAACTATGCTATTTACATATATTTTACTCATAAACTAAAAAAGGTACGAGTTCATTTTTATATTTGTGTCCATGTATACCTTTGCATTTCAACTGGTATCACCAAGGATGGTTTGCTTAATAATTCCATATCTTTATCTGTGTATGCAGTTATGTGTATGTTTATATGCATATATCTATTTTCATTTATGCATATGGATATTTATATTTATATCACTACGTGCTCTATCTACTTCCTTTTTTACAATGTCTTCTAATCGTCTTGTCATTTATTATCAAAATGTCAGAGGTCTCCGAACTAAATCTGACTCTTTTCTTCAAAATGTATTAGTTAATAATTATGATATTATCTGTCTATCAGAAACTTGGCTAAATGACTCATTCAATAATAGTGAGTTTTTTGATGCCAGATATCAGGTGTTTCGACGTGACAGAGATTATTCTCTTCATAACCAAATATTTGGTGGTGGTGTAATCATAGCTGTGAAAAATAATCTACCCTCTGTCATTCAAAATAATTGGTTAACTTCCACAGAAGACCTTTGGATTACTATTACCACTAAATTTTTTAAACTAAATATCTGTACTGTCTATATTCCTCCTGGTAATTCTCACCAAACTCTATTAGTTACCCATTTAAATAAAGTATCTGATCTAATAACCAATTATCCAGAGGATCGATTCATTTTACTCGGTGATTACAATCTTCCCACTATTGATTGGACAAAATACGACTCAAATCTGCATCTATTTCCTTCCAATTGTATTAATTTTTCTTCCCTTTCCTTTACTCAATTCTTATCTTATAATAAACTTTATCAATACAATTATTTGTCAAATACTAATAATCGTATTCTTGACCTAGCTATTAGTAGTTTCCCCTTATATATTTCTCGTGCTGACTCTACGCTAATCCATGAAGATTCTCATCATTTATCCTTTTGCATCTCAATAATTTACAACAAATCTTCACCCTTGAATTATAATTATAATAAAACTTTCCTCTTTAGAAAAGCTGACTATGCTACAATTATTCCAATTTTAAGCGATATCAATTGGAATTCACTTTTGTCCAATTTAAATATTGATTTAGCTTGTAAAAAATTTTACGATACCTTACAAAATATTATTGAATGCCACGTCCCTTTTACTCTTAAATCTAAGCGTACCAAATATCCCCCTTGGTTTACATCGTCTCTTATTAAAATAATAAAAGAAAAAAACAAATTCCATAAAAAATTTAAAATTTATTCAAATCCCTTAGATTATCAAAGTTTTTCACTATTAAGAGCTCGAATTAAAAAATATTCTTTAATCTGCTTTAGAAATTATATTTCTCTTATTCAAAATAATATTAAAACTAATCCCAAATCATTTTGGTCATATATAAATTCAAAAAAAAATACCTCCTCTTCATATCCTTCCGTAATGTATTATGGAAATAAGTCGGCTTCACATGGTTCTGAAATCTGTACCATTTTTGCTGACTATTTTGACTCCACTTTCAATAGTGATTCTACCATTAACCTTTCTATCTCTAATACAGATACTTCTTCTTGTAACTTATCTACTTTTCATTTTGACTTATCTACTGTACTCAGTCACATCAACTCTCTCAATGTTAATCTTGGTGCGGGTTGTGATGGTTTGCCTTCTTTTTTCCTTGTTAAATGTGCTGTCCCATTATCTCTTCCCATAACAATCCTTTTCAATCTTTCTATGTCGAACGGTAAATTTCCTGACTATTGGAAATTATCTTACATCACCCCTATTTTTAAAAAAGGTGATAAGAATCTTATTGAGAATTACCGTCCTATATCTAAACTATCTGTCATTAGTAAAATCTTTGAAAAAATTATCTATAATTTCCTTTTCTCCAATTTCAAAAACTACATTATACCTGAACAACATGGTTTTTTTAAGAGGAGATCGGTAGAGACTAACCTGCTTAATTTCACTAGTACTCTCACATCTTATATGGACAAACGAATCCAAATAGACGTCGTTTATACGGATTTCTCTAAAGCTTTTGATAAAATCAATCACAACCTTTTACTCAATAAACTTTGGTCCCTTGGAATCCGAGGAAATTTATTTCGTTGGATCTCTTCGTATATACTAAATCGTCACCAAATCATAATTCTCAATGGTTTTAGATCATCACTTAGACATATTCCTTCCGGTGTCCCACAAGGGTCGCATTTAGGTCCCTTATTCTTTTTACTCTATATTAATGATATCTCATACATCTTCAAACATTCCTTTATACTTCTTTACGCTGATGATTTAAAAATTTACAAACCTATATACACCATAGACGATTGTCATAAGATACAAGAAGATCTAGATAGATTCTCTATATATTGTTTAAATAATGATCTTTTTATTAATCTAGAAAAATGCTCTATTTTAAATTTCACTAGAAATAAGTCAATTATTACTAATCAATATCAATTAAATCATTCAATCCTTAACACGTCATCTTCTATTAAGGATCTTGGTGTAATACTCAATAATAAACTAGATTTCTCTGAACATATTTCTTTTATTACCAACAAAGCATTTAAATCTCTTGGATTCCTACTCCGCTCAACAAAACCCTTTAATGATCCTTATGTACTAAAATTACTTTATTTTTCCTTTGTAAGGTCTCACCTTGAATTTGCCTCAATTATCTGGTCACCTTTTTATTTATCCCATATTAATTGTATTGAGAAAGTTCAACTTAAATTTATTAAATCCTTACGCTACCTTTTTCCTACCTATACCCATTCTACTGTTTCCGACATTTTAAAAATCCTTTCTTTTAACAATCTTTCTGTCAGGCGACGACATTCTGATGCTATATTCTTCTTTAAGCTCATAAATGGTTTCCTTGATTGTTCTGATTTACTGAATAAGGTTAATTTCAGAATCCCAGTTCGATACCCTAGACGCGTTACACTCTTTTCACTTGATCCTTTCAATACTAATTCCCAAAAATATTTTTATCTGCAGCGCGTTTATCGTATGTTTAACGGAGAGCTGAATGAGGTTGATCTGTTTGGTATTTCCCTACATCAATTCAGGTCTAACATCAAGAGAATCTTGACCGATTGATTCATTTTTTCTTCTATTCTATTTTTCCAATATTTCCATTATTTTTATACTTTAGTTTAGTTATGTAATGTGCTATTTAATCATATTATAGCTTTCATTCCTTTCCATTTCATTTGTTTATTTTGTATTTACCTTTTTCATTTGTTTTTTATATTTGTAAATTTCAATTTCTTCTTATATTCTATCTTATAACCTTTTCCAAATATTTTAATACTATAGTTTAATTATGCAATGTACTACATATTTTGTCATGCCTTTATTCTTTACTTTTTAATTTGTTTTCCTTATATTTATCTTTTTCATTTTTGTAAAAATCTATTATTGGACTCGGGTGTTACATATATTATTTATTTACTTTTTGTGTTTTTTATACCTATCTCTGTACATCCTGTCTGTTGATTTTTCAATTAATAAAATAAAATAAATAAAATAAAAATACCTAAACCAACCTAACCTAACCATCACCGAAGTCAGAGAATTCGACATTGCCAAAATATCCATAAAAAGTTCCTATCCTACCAAACCTCACCCATCTGAACCTAACCATCACCGAAATCAAAGAATTGGACATTGCCAAAATATCCACAAAACGTGCTTACCTCACAATACCTATACCAACCTAACCTCACCATCACCGAAGTCAGAGAATTCGACATTGCCAAAATATCCACAAAAAGTTCTTATCCTACCAAACCTCACCCATCTGAACCTAACCATCACCGAAATCAAAGAATTGGACATTGCCAAAATATCCACAAAACGTGCTTACCTCACAATACCTAACCCAACCTAACCTTACCATCACTGAAGTCAGAGAATCCAACATTGCCAAAATATCCACAAAAAGTTCATACCCCACCAAACCTCACCCATCTGAACCTAACCATCACCGAAATCGAAGAAATAAACATTGCCAAAATATCCACAAAACGTGCTTACCTCACTATACTTTATCCAACCTAACCTAACCATCACCGAAGTTAGAGAATTCGACATTGCCAAAATATCCACAAAAAGTTCTTATCCTACCAAACCTTACCCATCTGAACTTAACCATCACCGAAATCAAAGAATTGGACATTAATAAAATATCCACAAAACGTGCTTACCTCACAATACCTTTTTTTTTTTTTTTTTTTCCTATGCGTGGGAGGAGAAAATCTTCAATAAGACTCCCTCTAGTCCGCACTAGAGGGAAGTGTCAGATTTTTACTGACTAAAAAACTCCCCCGACTCACCTCACCCCTTTGGGGACCCCACTCGTTGGTGGATTGCTTCCGCAGGGGCTGATTTCGTCCTTGTTGGCTTCTCCTTTTTGTGCGGATCCCTCCTTTCCAGTTCATCTAGTTGACCCGCTTGGTTTCTGTTTCCTGAAAAACATTCATTTGCAGTATTAATCATAGGCTGGTAATAGTATATCTATATCTATGGGTTGACATCTATTCATTTCCTTCTATAAGTCTTTCCGCTTTCCTTAGCCGTTCGGCCTCCTCCTTCTGCTTCATGACGCTCCTTGCGAACTCTGCGAATGCTTCCCAAGAGGCTACGTCTTTAGTGATGTTCTGTGCTATGTCTTCAGTGTTGACCGGGGTGCTTTCTTCGAGTGTCGCTCTTTCAGATTCCCATGCAGGGCATACGAGGAGTGTATGTTCTGCGTCATCTCTGATTGATGCACAGTGGTGACATCCTGCTGTCGTTTCCTTTCCGATGCGGTTGAGGAATGCTCCGAAACACCCATGGCTGGTTAGTAGCTGGGTTGTGTGGTAGTCCGGTTTTGCGCTTTTCCTCCTTGTCCAGGCTGCGATTGATGGGATCAGTCGATGTGTCCATCTCCCTTTGTCTGCGCCGTCCCAGCGGACCTGCCATTCCGTCATGAGCTCCGCCCGTGCCGTCGCTCTTACTTTTTTCGTTCCCTCCTTTCTTCCCTCGTATACCTTCTTTCTTTCATGTGCCAGTAGGTCGATGGGTGGTACTCCAGCAATAACCAGTACTGCGCACTCGGATACTGTTGTATATGCCGATACGATTCTCAGTACGCCCCTGCGTTGTACTCTTGCGAGGTATTTCCTGGTTCTCTCCACTGCCATGCTGGGCGCCCATATTGGTGCACCGTATAGGATCACCGAGTGCACTACGCTGTTGAGTAGTTTTCTTCGGCATGGTTTGGGCCCTCCGATGTTGGGCATTAGTCGTCCGATGTTGTTGACAGCTCTTGCCGCTTTCTCCGCGGCATGCTCAGCTTGTTTCTTAAAGGTTAATTTGTCATCTAGAATTATTCCAAGATAAGTCAAATACCTTTTTAGTCTCACGTCGTATCCCGAAATGGTGATTTTCGGGGGTTCGATTTTTCTTTTTCTGGTGAACAAAACCGCCTCGGTTTTTTGTGGTGCAAGCTGTAGTCCGGCTTCCGTCATCCAGTCGTTCACCAGGTCGAGAGTGTCGTTTGTGGCGGTCTCGAGGTCCGTTATTTTCCTAGCCACAACAATGATAGCTACGTCGTCTGCAAAACCCACCAGCTTCGCTCCTCCTGGAAGTCTTAATTTAAGAACCTCACAATACCTAACCCAACCTAACCTAACCATCACCAAAGTCAGAGAATTCGACATTGCCAAAATATCCACAAAAAGTTCTTATCCTACCAAACTTCACCCATCTGAACCTAACAATCACCAATATCAAAGAATTAGACATTGCAAAAATATCCACAAAACGTGCTTACCTCACAATACCTAACCCAACCTAACCTAACCATCACCGAAGTCAGAGAATTCGACATTGCCAAAATATCCACAAAAAGTTCTTATCCTACAAAACCTCACCCATCTGAACCTAACCATCACCGAAATCAAAGAATTGGACATTGATTAATAATCCACAAAACGTTTTTACCTCACAATACCTAACCCAACCTAACCTAACCATCACCGAAGTCAGAGAATTCGACATTGCCAAAATATCCACAAAAAGCTCTTATCCTACCAAACCTCACCCATCTGAACCTAACCATCACAGAAATCAAAGAATTGGACAAAGCAAAAATATCTACAAAACGTGCTTACCTCACAATACCTAACCCAACCTAACCAACCATCACCGAAGTCAGAGAATTCGACATTGCCAAAATATCCACAAAAAGTTCTTATCCTACCAAACCTCACCCATCTGAACCTAACCATCACCGAAATCAAATAATTCGACATTGCCAAAATATCCACAAAACGTGCTTACCTCACAATACCTAACCCAACCTAACCTAACCATCACCGAAGTCAGAAAATTCGACATTGCCAAAATATCCACAAAAAGTTCTTATCCTACCAAACCTCACCCATCTGAACCTAACCATCACCGAAATCAAAGAATTAAACATAGCGAAAATATCCACAAAACGTGCTTGGCTCACAATACCTAACCCAACCTAACCTAACCATCACCAAAGTCAGAAAATTCGACATTGCCAAAATATCCACAAAAAGTTCTTATCCTACCAAACCTCACCCATCTGAACCTAACCATCACCGAAATTAAAGAATTAAACATAGCAAAAATATCCACAAAACGTGCTTACCTCACAATACCATACCCAACCTAACCTTACCATCACCGAAGTCAGAGAATTCGACATTGCCAAAATATCCACAAAAAGTTCTTATCCTACCAAACCTCACTTATCTGAACCAAACCATCACCGAAATCGAAAAAATGGACATTGCCAAAATATCCACAAAACGTGCTTACCTCACTATACGTTATCCAACCTAACCTAACCATCACCGAAGGAAGAGAATTCGACATTGCCAAAATATCCACAAAAAGTTCTTATCCTACCAAACCTCACCCATCTGAACCTAACCATCACTGAAATCAAAGAATTCGACATTGCCAAAATATCCACAAAACGTGCTTACCTCACAATACCTAACCCAACCTAACCTAACCATCACCGAAGTTGGAGAATTCGACATTGCCAAAATATCCACAAAAAGTTCTTATCCTACCAAACCTCACCCATCTGAACCTAACCATCACCGAAATCATAGAATTAAACATAGCAAAAATATCCACAAAACGTGCTTACCTCACAATAACTAACCTAACCTAACCTAACCATCACTGAATTCAGAAAATTCGACATTGCCAAAATATCCACAAAAAGTTCTTATCCTACCAAACCTCACCCATCTGAACCTAACCATCACCGAAATCAAAGAATTAAACATAGCGAAAATATCCACAAAACGTGCTTACCTCACAATACCTAACCCAACCTAACCTAACCATCACCGAAGTCAGAGAATTCAACATTGCCAAATTATCCACAAAAAGTTCATACCCCACCAAACCTCACCCATCTGAACCTAACCATCACCGAAATCGAAGAAATGGACATCGCCAAAATATCCACAAAACGTGCTTACCTCACTATACCTTATCCAACCTAACCTAACCATCACCGAAGTAAGAGAATTCGACATTGCCAAAATATCCACAAAAAGTTCTCATCCTACCAAACCTCACCCATCTGAACCTAACCATCACCAAAATCGAATAAATGGACATTGCTTAAATATCCACAAAACGTGCTTATCTCACTATACCTTATCCAACCTAACCTAACCATCACCGAAAATAGAGAATTCGACATTGCCAAAATATCCACAAAAAGTTCTTATCCTACCAAACCTCACCCATCTGAACCTAACCATCACCGAAACAAAGAATTGGACATTAATAAAATATCCACAAAACGTGCTTACCTCACAATACCTAACCCAACCTAACCTAACTATCACCGAAGTCAGAGAATTCGACATTGCCAAAATATCCACAAAAAGTTCTTATCCTACCAAACCTCACCCATCTGAACCTAACCATCACCGAAATCAAAGAAATGGACATTGCGAAAATATCCACAAAACGTCCATACCACACAATACCTAACCCAACCTTACCTAACCATCACCGAAGTCAGAGAATTCGACATTGCCAAAATATCCACAAAAAGTTCTCATCCTACCAAACCTCACCCATCTGAACCTAACCATCACCGAAATCAAAGAATTCGACATTGCCAAAATATCCACAAAACGTGCTTTTCTCACAATACCTAACCTAACCTAACCTTACCATCACCGAAGTCAGAGAATTCAACATTGCCAAAATATCCACAAAAAGTTCATACCCCACCAAACCTCACCCATCTGAACCTAACCATCACCAAAATCGAATAAATGGACATTGCTAAAATATCCACAAAACGTGCTTATCTCACTATACCTTATCCAACCTAACCTAACCATCACCGAAAATAGAGAATTCGACATTGCCAAAATATCCACAAAAAGTTCTTATCCTACCAAACCTCACCCATCTGAACCTTACCATCACCGAAACAAAGAATTGGACATTAATAAAATATCCACAAAACGTGCTTACCTCACAATACCTAACCCAACCTTACCTAACTATCACCGAAGTCAGAGAATTCGACATTGCCAAAATATCCACAAAAAGTTCTTATCCTACCAAACTTCACCCATCTGAACCTAACCATCACCGAAATCAAAGAAATGGACATTGCGAAAATATCCACAAAACGTCCTTACCACACAATACCTAACCCAACCTTACCTAACCATCACCGAAGTCAGAGAATTCGACATTGCCAAAATATCCACAAAAAGTTCTTATCCTACCAAACCTCACCCATCTGAACCTAACCATCACCGAAATCAAAGAATTGGACATAGCGAAAATATCCACAAAACGTGCTTACCTCACAATACCTAACCCAACCTAACCTATCCATTACCGAAGTCAGAAAATTCGACATTGCCAAAATATCCACAAAAAGTTCTTATCCTACCAAACCTCACCCATCTGAACCTAACCATCACCGAAATCGAAGAAATGGACATTGCGAAAATATCCACAAAACGTGCTTACCTCACAATACCTAACCCAACCTTACCTAACCATCACCGAAGTCAGAGAATTTGACATTGCCAAAATATCCACAAAAAGTTCTTATCCTACCAAACCTCACCCATCTGAACCTAACTATCACCGAATTCAAAGAATTCGACATTGCCAAAATATCCACAAAACGTGTTTACCTCACAATACCTAAACTAACCTAACCTAACCATGACCGAAGTCAGAGAATTTAACATTGCCAAAATATCCACAAAAAGTTCATACCCCACCAAACCTCACCCATCTGAACCTAACCATCACCGAAATCGAAGAAATGGACATTGCCAAAATATCCACAAAACGTGCTTATCTCACTATATCTTATCCAACCAAACCTAACCATCACCGAAAATAGAAAATTCGACATTGCCAAAATATCCACAAAAAGTTCTTATCCTACCAAACCTCACCCATCTGAACCTAACCATCACCGAAATCAAAGAATTCGACATTGCCAAAATATCCACAAAACGTGTTTTCCTCACAATACCTAACCTAACCTAACCTAACCATCACCGAAGTCAGAGAATTCAACATTGCCAAAATATCCACAAAAAGTTCATACCCCACCAAACCTCACCCATCTGAATCTAACCATCACCAAAATCGAATAAATGGACATTGCCAAAATATCCACAAAACGTGCTTATCTCACTATATTTTATCCAACCTAACCTAACCATCACCGAAAATAGAGAATTCGACATTGCCAAAATATCCACAAAAAGTTCTTATCCTACCAAACCTCACCCATCTGAACCTAACCATCACCGAAATCAAAGAATTCGACATTGCCAAAATATCCACAAAACGTGTTTTCCTCACAATACCTAACCTAACCTAACCTAACCATCACCGAAGTCAGAGAATTCAACATTGCCAAAATATCCACAAAAAGTTCATACCCCACCAAACCTCACCCATCTGAACCTAACCATCACCAAAGTCGAATAAATGGACATTGCCAAAATATCCACAAAACGTGCTTATCTCACTATACTTTATCCAACCTAACCTAACCATCACCGAAAATAGAGAATTCGACATTGCCAAAATATCCACAAAAAGTTCTTATCCTACCAAAACTCACCCATCTGAACCTAACCATCACCGAAACAAAGAATTGGACATTAATAAAATATCCACAAAACGTGCTTCCCTCACAATACCTAACCTAACTATCACCGAAGTCAGAGAATTTGACATTGCCAAAATATCCACAAAAAGTTCTTATCCTACCAAACCTCACCCATCTGAACCTAACCATCACCTAAATCAAAGAATTCGACATTGCCAAAATATCCACAAAACGTGCTTCCCTCACAATACCTAACCTAACCTAACCTAACCTTCACCGTAGTCAGAGAATTCAACATTGCCAAAATATCCACAAAAAGTTCATACCCCACCAAACCTCACCCATCTGAACCTAACCATCACCAAAATCGAATAAATGGACATTGCCAAAATATCCACAAAACGTGCTTACCTCACAATACCTAACCCAACCTAACCTAACCATCACCGAAGTCGGAGAATTCGACATTGCCAAAATATCCACAAAAAGTTCTTATCCTACCAAACCTCTCCCATCTGAACCTAACCATCACCGAAATCATAGAATTAAACATAGCAAAAATATCCACAAAACGTGCTTACCTCACAATACCTAACCTAACCTAACCTAACCATCACTGAATTCAGAAAATTCGACATTGCCAAAATATCCACAAAAAGTTCTTATCCTACCAAACCTCACCCATCTGAACCTAACCATCACCGAAATCAAAGAATTGGACATTAATAAAATATCCACAAATCGTGCTTACCTCACAATACCTAACCCAACCGAACCTTACTATCACCGAAGTCAGAGAATTCGACATTGCCAAAATATCCACAAAAAGTTCTTATCCTACCAAACCTCACCCATCTGGACCTAACTATCACCGAAATCAAAGAATTAAACATAGCTAAAATATCCACAAAACGTGCTTACCTCACAATACCTAACCCAACCTAACCTAACCATCACCGAAGTCAGAGAATTCGACATTGCCAAAATATCCACAAAAAGTTCTTATCCTACCAAACCTCACCCATCTGAACCTAACCATCACCGAAACAAAGAATTGGACATTAATTAAATATCCACAAAACGTGCTTACCTCACAATACCTAACCCAACCTAACCTAACTATCACCGAAGTCAGAGAATTCGACATTGCCAAAATATCCACAAAAAGTTCTTATCCTACCAAACCTCACCCATCTGAACCTAACCATCACCGAAACAAAGAATTGGACATTAATAAAATATCCACAAAACGTGCTTACCTCACAATACCTAACCTAACCTAACCTAACCATCACCGAAGTCAGAGAATTCAACATTGCCAAATTATCCACAAAAAGTTCATACCCCACCAAACCTCACCCATCTGAACCTAACCATCACCGAAATCGAAGAAATGGACATCGCCAAAATATCCACAAAACGTGCTTACCTCACTATACCTTATCCAACCGAACCTAACCATCACCGAAGTAAGAGAATTCGACATTGCCAAAATATCCACAAAAAGTTCTCATCCTACCAAACCTCACCCATCTGAACCTAACCATCACCGAAATCAAAGAATTCGACATTGCCAAAATATCCACAAAACGTGCTTTCCTCACAATACCTATTCTAACCTAACCTAACCATCACCGAAGTCAGAGAATTCAACATTGCCAAAATATCCACAAAAAGTTCATACCCCACCAAACCTCACCCATCTGAACCTAACCATCACCGAAACAAAGAATTGGACATTAATAAAATATCCACAAAACGTGCTTACCTCACAATACCTAACCCAACCTAACCTAACTATCACCGAAGTCAGAGAATTCGACATTGCCAAAATATCCACAAAAAGTTCTTATCCTACCAAACTTCACCCATCTGAACCTAACCATCACCGAAATCAAGGAAATGGACATTGCGAAAATATCCACAAAACGTCCTTACCACACAATACCTAACCCAACCTTACCTAACCATCACCGAAGTCAGAGAATTCGACATTGCCAAAATATCCACAAAAAGTTCTTATCCTACAAAACTCACCCATCTGAACCTAACCATCACCGAAATCAAAGAATTGGACATTGATTAATAATCCACAAAACGTTTTTACCTCACATTACCTAACCCAACCTAACCTAACCATCACCGAAGTCAGAGAATTCGACATTGCCAAAATATCCACAAAAAGTTCTTATCATACCAAACCTCACCCATCTGAACCTAACCATCACCGAAACAAAGAATTGGACATTAATAAAATATCCACAAAACGTGCTTACCTCACAATACCTAACCCAACCTAACCTTACTATCACCGAAGTCAGAGAATTCAACATTGCCAAAATATCCACAAAAAGTTCATACCCCACCAAACCTCACCCATCTGAACCTAACCATCACCAAAATCGAATAAATGGACATTGCCAAAATATCCACAAAACGTGCTTATCTCACTATACCTAATCCAACCTAACCTAACCATCACCGAAAATAGAGAATTCGACATTGCCAAAATATCCACAAAAAGTTCTTATCCTACCAAACCTCACCCATCTGAACCTAACCATCACCGAAATCAAAGAATTGGACATTAATAAAATATCCACAAAACGTGCTTACCTCACAATACCTAACCCAACCTAACCTAACCATCACCGAAGTCAGAGAATTCGACATTGCCAAAATATCCACAAAAAGTTCTTATCATACCAAACCTCACCCATCTGAACCTAACCATCACCGAAACAAAGAATTGGACATTAATAAAATATCCACAAAACGTGCTTACCTCACAATACCTAACCCAACCTAACCTTACTATCACCGAAGTCAGAGAATTCAACATTGCCAAAATATCCACAAAAAGTTCATACCCCACCAAACCTCACCCATCTGAACCTAACCATCACCAAAATCGAATAAATGGACATTGCTAAAATATCCACAAAACGTGCTTATCTCACTATACCTTATCCAACCTAACCTAACCATCACCGAAGTAAGAGAATTCGACATTGCCAAAATATCCACAAAAAGTTCTCATCCTACCAAACCTCACCCATCTGAACCTAACCATCACCGAAATCAAAGAATTCGACATTGCCAAAATATCCACAAAACGTGCTTTCCTCACAATACCTAACCTAACCTAACCTAACCATCACCGAAGTCAGAGAATTCGACATTGCCAAAATATCCACAAAAAGTTCTTATCCTACAAAACTCACCCATCTGAACCTAACCATCACCGAAATCAAAGAATTGGACATTGATTAATAATCCACAAAACGTTTTTACCTCACATTACCTAACCCAACCTAACCTAACCATCACCGAAGTCAGAGAATTCGACATTGCCAAAATATCCACAAAACGTGCTTCCCTCACAATACCTAACCTAACCTAACCTAACCATCACCGAAGTCAGAGAATTCGAAATTGCCAAAATATCCACAAAAAGTTCTTATCCTACCAAACCTCATCCATCTGAACCTAACCATCACCGAAATCAAAGAATTGGACATTGCGAAAATATCCACAAAAGGTGCTTACCTCACAATACCTAAACCAACCTAACCTTACCAAACCTCACCCATCTGAACCTAACCATCACCGAAATCAAAGAATTGGACATAGCGAAAATATCCACAAAACGTGCTTACCTCACAATACCTAACCCAACCTTACCTAACCATCACCGAAGTCAGAGAATTTGACATTGCCAAAATATCCACAAAAAGTTCTTATCCTACCAAACCTCACCCATCTGAACCTAACCATCACCGAAATCGAAGAAATGGACATTGCGAAAATATCCACAAAACGTGCTTACCTCACAATACCTAACCCAACCTTACCTAACCATCACCGAAGTCAGAGAATTTGACATTGCCAAAATATCCACAAAAAGTTCTTATCCTACCAAACCTCACCCATCTGAACCTAACCATCACCGAATTCAAAGAATTCGACATTGCCAAAATATCCACAAAACGTGTTTACCTCACAATACCTAAACTAACCTAACCTAACCATGACCGAAGTCAGAGAATTTAACATTGCCAAAATATCCACAAAAAGTTCATACCCCACCAAACCTCACCCATCTGAACCTAACCATCACCGAAATCGAAGAAATGGACATTGCCAAAATATCCACAAAACGTGCTTATCTCACTATATCTTATCCAACCTTACCTAACCATCACCGAAAATAGAAAATTCGACATTGCCAAAATATCCACAAAAAGTTCTTATCCTACCAAACCTCACCCATCTGAACCTAACCATCACCGAAACAAAGAATTGGACATTAATAAAATATCCACAAAACGTGCTTCCCTAAAAATACCTAACCCAACCTAACCTAACTATCACCGAAGTCAGAGAATTCGACATTGCCAAAATATCCACAAAAAGTTCTTATCCTACCAAACCTCACCCATCTGAACCTAACCATCACCGAAATCAAAGAATTCGACATTGCCAAAATATCCACAAAACGTGCTTCCCTCACAATACCTAACCTAACCTAACCTAACCTTCACCGAAGTCAGAGAATTCAACATTGCCAAAATATCCACAAAAAGTTCATACCCCACCAAACCTCACCCATCTGAACCTAACCATCACCAAAATCGAATAAATGGACATTGCCAAAATATCCACAAAACGTGCTTACCTCACAATACCTAACCCAACCTAACCTAACCATCACCGAAGTCGGAGAATTCGACATTGCCAAAATATCCACAAAAAGTTCTTATCCTACCAAACCTCTCCCATCTGAACCGAACCATCACCGAAATCATAGAATTAAACATAGCAAAAATATCCACAAAACGTGCTTACCTCACAATACCTAACCTAACCTAACCTAACCATCACTGAATTCAGAAAATTCGACATTGCCAAAATATCCACAAAAAGTTCTTATCCTACCAAACCTCACCCATCTGAACCTAACCATCACCGAAATCAAAGAATTGGACATTAATAAAATATCCACAAAACGTGCTTACCTCACAATACCTAACCCAACCTAACCTTACTATCACCGAAGTCAGAGAATTCGACATTGCCAAAATATCCACAAAAAGTTCTTATCCTACCAAACCTCACCCATCTGGACCTAACTATCACCGAAATTAAAGAATTAAACATAGCGAAAATATCCACAAAACGTGCTTACCTCACAATACCTAACCCAACCTAACCTAACCATCACCGAAGTCAGAGAATTCGACATTGCCAAAATATCCACAAAAAGTTCTTATCCTACCAAACCTCACCCATCTGGACCTAACTATCACCGAAATTAAAGAATTAAACATAGCGAAAATATCCACAAAACGTGCTTACCTCACAATACCTAACCCACCCTAACCTAACCATCACCGAAGTCGGAGAATTCGACATTGCCAAAATATCCACAAAAAGTTCTTATCCTACCAAACCTCTCCCATCTGAACCGAACCATCACCGAAATCATAGAATTAAACATAGCAAAAATATCCACAAAACGTGCTTACCTCACAATACCTAACCTAACCTAACCTAACCATCACTGAATTCAGAAAATTCGACATTGCCAAAATATCCACAAAAAGTTCTTATCCTACCAAACCTCACCCATCTGAACCTAACCATCACCGAAATCAAAGAATTGGACATTAATAAAATATCCACAAAACGTGCTTACCTCACAATACCTAACCCAACCTAACCTTACTATCACCGAAGTCAGAGAATTCGACATTGCCAAAATATCCACAAAAAGTTCTTATCCTACCAAACCTCACCCATCTGGACCTAACTATCACCGAAATTAAAGAATTAAACATAGCGAAAATATCCACAAAACGTGCTTACCTCACAATACCTAACCCAACCTAACCTAACCATCACCGAAGTAAGAGAATTCGACATTGCCAAAATATCCACAAAAAGTTCTCATCCTACCAAACCTCACCCATCTGAACCTAACCATCACCGAAATCAAAGAATTCGACAATGCCAAAATATCCACAAAACGTGCTTTCCTCACAATACCTAACCTAACCTAACCTAACCATCACCGAAGTCAGAGAATTCAACATTGCCAAAATATCCACAAAAAGTTCATACCCCACCAAACCTCACCCATCTGAACCTAACCATCACCAAAATCGAATAAATGGACATTGCCAAAATATCCACAAAACGTGCTTATCTCACTAAACCTTATCCAACCTAACCTAACCATCACCGAAAATAGAGAATTCGACATTGCCAAAATATCCACAAAAAGTTCTTATCCTACCAAACCTCACCCATCTGAACCTAACCATCACCGAAACAAAGAATTGGACATTAATTAAATATCCACAAAACGTGCTTACCTCACAATACCTAACCCAACCTAACCTAACTATCACCGAAGTCAGAGAATTCGACATTGCCAAAATATCCACAAAAAGTTCTTATCCTACCAAACCTCACCCATCTGAACCTAACCATCACCGAAACAAAGAATTGGACATTAATAAAATATCCACAAAACGTGCTTTCCTCACAATACCTAACCCAACCTAACCTAACTATCACCGAAGTCAGAGAATTCGACATTGCCAAAATATCCACAAAAAGTTCTTATCCTACCAAACCTCACCCATCTGAACCTAACCATCACCGAAATCAAAGAGTTCGACATTGCCAAAATATCCACAAAACGTGCTTTCCTCACAATACCTAACCTAACCTAACCTAACAATCACCGAAGTCAGAGAATTCAACATTGCCAAAATATCCACAAAAAGTTCATACCCCACCAAACCTCACCCATCTGAACCTAACCATCACCAAAATCGAATAAATGGACATTGCCAAAATATCCACAAAACGTGCTTATCTCACTATACCTTATCCAACCTAACCTAACCATCACCGAAAATATAGAATTCGACATTGCCAAAATATCCACAAAAAGTTCTTATCCTACCAAACCTCACCCATCTGAACCTTACCATCACCGAAATCAAAGAATTCGACATTGCCAAAATATCCACAAAACGTGCTTACTTCACAATACCTAACCTTACCTAACCTAACCTAACCTAACCTAACCTAACCTAACCTAACCTAACCATCACCGAAGTCAGAGAATTCAACATTGCCAAAATATCCACAAAAAGTTCTTATCCTACCAAACCTTACCCATCTGAACCTAACCATCACCGAAATCAAAGAAATGGACATTGCGAAAATATCCACAAAACGTCCTTACCACACAATACCTAACCCAACCTAACCTAACCATCACCGAAGTCAGAGAATTCAACATTGCCAAAATATCCACAAAAAGTTCATACCCCACCAAACCTCACCCATCTGAACCTTACCATCACCGAAATCGAATAAATGGACATTAATAAAATATCCACAAAACGTGCTTATCTCACAATACCTAACCCAACCTAACCATACTATCACCGAAGTTAGAGAATTCGACATTGCCAAAATATCCACAAAAAGTTCTTATCCTACCAAACCTCACCCATCTGAACTTAACCATCACCGAAATCAAAGAATTCGACATTGCCAAAATATCCACAAAACGTGCTTTCCTCACAATACCTAACCTAACCTAACCTAACCATCACCGAAGTCAGAGAATTCGACATTGCCAAAATATCCACAAAAAGTTCTTATCCTACAAAACTCACCCATCTGAACCTAACCATCACCGAAATCAAAGAATTGGACATTGATTCATAATCTACAAAACGTTTTTACCTCACAATACCTAACCCAACCTAACCTAACTATCACCGAAGTCAGAGAATTCATTATTGCCAAAATATCCACAAAAAGTTCATACCCCACCAAACTTCACCCATCTGAACCTAACAATCACCAATATCAAAGAATTTGACATTGCAAAAATATCCACAAAACGTGCTTACCTCACAATACCTAACCCAACCTAACCTTACCATCACCGAAGTCAGAGAATTCGACATTGCCAAAATATCCACAAAAATTTCTTATCCTACCAAACCTTACCCATCTGAACCTAACCATCACCGAAATCAAAGAATTCGACATTGCCAAAATATCCACAAAACGTGCTTACCTCACAATACCTAACCTTACCTAACCTAACCATCACTGAATTCAGAAAATTCGACATTGCCAAAATATCCACAAAAAGTTCTTATCCTACCAAACCTCACCCATCTGAACCTAACCATCACCGAAATCAAAGAATTCGACATTAATAAAATATCCACAAAACGTGCTTACCTCACAATACCTAACCTAACCTAACCTTACTATCACCGAAGTCAGAGAATTCGACATTGCCAAAATATCCACAAAAAGTTCTTATCCTACCAAACCTCACCCATCTGAACCTAACCATCACCGAAATCAAAGAATTAAACATAGCGAAAATATCCACAAAACGTGCTTACCTCACAATACCTAACCCAACCTAACCTAACCATCACCGAAGTCAGAGAATTCAACATTGCCAAATTATCCACAAAAAGTTCATACCCCACCAAACCTCACCCATCTGAACCTAACCATCACCGAAATCGAAGAAATGGACATCGCCAAAATATCCACAAAACGTGCTTACCTCACTATACCTTATCCAACCTAACCTAACCATCACCGAAGTAAGAAAATTCGACATTGCCAAAATATCCACAAAACGTGCTTTCCTCACAATACCTAACCTAACCTAACCTAACCATCACCGAAGTCAGAGAATTCAACATTGCCAAAATATCCACAAAAAGTTCATACCCCACCAAACCTCACCCATCTGAACCTAACCATCACCAAAATCGAATAAATGGACATTGCCAAAATATCCAAAAAACGTGCTTATCTCACTAAACCTTATCCAACCTAACCTAACCATCACCGAAAATAGAGAATTCGACATTGCCAAAATATCCACAAAAAGTTCTTATCCTACCAAACCTCACCCATCTGAACCTAACCATCACCGAAATCAAAGAATTGGACATTAATAAAATATCCACAAAACGTGCTTACCTCACAATACCTAACCCAACCTAACCTAACTATCACCGAAGTCAGAGAATTCGACATTGCCAAAATATCCACAAAAAGTTCTTATCCTACCAAACCTCACCCATCTGAACCTAACCATCACCGAAACAAAGAATTGGACATTAATAAAATATCCACAAAACGTGCTTACCTCACAATACCTAACCCAACCTAACCTAACTATCACCGAAGTTAGAGAATTCGACAATGCCAAAATATCCACAAAAAGTTCTTATCCTACCAAACCTCACCCATCTGAACCTAACCATCACCGAAATCAAAGAATTCGACATTGCCAAAATATCCACAAAACGTGCTTTCCTCACAATACCTAACCTAACCTAACCTAACCATCACCGAAGTCAGAGAATTCAACATTGCCAAAATATCCACAAAAAGTTCATACCCCACCAAACCTCACCCATCTGAACCTAACCATCACCAAAATCGAATAAATGGACATTGCCAAAATATCCACAAAACGTTCTTATCTCACTATACCTTATCCAACCTAACCTAACCATCACCGAAAATATAGAATTCGACATTGCCAAAATATCCACAAAAAGTTCTTATCCTACCAAACCTCACCCATCTGAACCTAACCATCACCGAAATCAAAGAATTCGACATTGCCAAAATATCCACAAAACGTGCTTTCCTCACAATACCTAACCTAACCTAACCTAACCATCACCGAAGTCAGAGAATTCAACATTGCCAAAATATCCACAAAAAGTTCATACCCCACCAAACCTCACCCATCTGAACCTAACCATCACCAAAATCGAATAAATGGACATTGCCAAAATATCCACAAAACGTGCTTATCTCACTAAACCTTATCCAACCTAACCTAACAATCACCGAAAATAGAGAATTCGACATTGCCAAAATATCCACAAAAAGTTCTTATCCTACCAAACCTCACCCATCTGAACCTAACCATCACCGAAATCAAAGAATTGGACATTAATAAAATATCCACAAAACGTGCTTACCTCACAATACCTAACCCAACCTAACCTAACTATCACCGAAGTCAGAGAATTCATTATTGCCAAAATATCCACAAAAAGTTCATACCCCACCAAACTTCACCCATCTGAACCTAACAATCACCAATATCAAAGAATTTGACATTGCAAAAATATCCACAAAACGTGCTTACCTCACAATACCTAACCCAACCTAACCTTACCATCACCGAAGTCAGAGAATTCGACATTGCCAAAATATCCACAAAAAGTTCTTATCCTACCAAACCTTACCCATCTGAACCTAACCATCACCGAAATCAAAGAATTCGACATTGCCAAAATATCCACAAAACGTGCTTACCTCACAATACCTAACCTAACCTAACCTAACCATCACTGAATTCAGAAAATTCGACATTGCCAAAATATCCACAAAAAGTTCTTATCCTACCAAACCTCACCCATCTGAACCTAACCATCACCGAAATCAAAGAATTCGACATTAATAAAATATCCACAAAACGTGCTTACCTCACAATACCTAACCTAACCTAACCTTACTATCACCGAAGTCAGAGAATTCGACATTGCCAAAATATCCACAAAAAGTTCTTATCCTACCAAACCTCACCCATCTGAACCTAACCATCACCGAAATCAAAGAATTAAACATAGCGAAAATATCCACAAAACGTGCTTACCTCACAATACCTAACCCAACCTAACCTAACCATCACCGAAGTCAGAGAATTCAACATTGCCAAATTATCCACAAAAAGTTCATACCCCACCAAACCTCACCCATCTGAACCTAACCATCACCGAAATCGAAGAAATGGACATCGCCAAAATATCCACAAAACGTGCTTACCTCACTATACCTTATCCAACCTAACCTAACCATCACCGAAGTAAGAAAATTCGACATTGCCAAAATATCCACAAAACGTGCTTTCCTCACAATACCTAACCTAACCTAACCTAACCATCACCGAAGTCAGAGAATTCAACATTGCCAAAATATCCACAAAAAGTTCATACCCCACCAAACCTCACCCATCTGAACCTAACCATCACCAAAATCGAATAAATGGACATTGCCAAAATATCCAAAAAACGTGCTTATCTCACTAAACCTTATCCAACCTAACCTAACCATCACCGAAAATAGAGAATTCGACATTGCCAAAATATCCACAAAAAGTTCTTATCCTACCAAACCTCACCCATCTGAACCTAACCATCACCGAAATCAAAGAATTGGACATTAATAAAATATCCACAAAACGTGCTTACCTCACAATACCTAACCCAACCTAACCTAACTATCACCGAAGTCAGAGAATTCGACATTGCCAAAATATCCACAAAAAGTTCTTATCCTACCAAACCTCACCCATCTGAACCTAACCATCACCGAAACAAAGAATTGGACATTAATAAAATATCCACAAAACGTGCTTACCTCACAATACCTAACCCAACCTAACCTAACTATCACCGAAGTTAGAGAATTCGACATTGCCAAAATATCCACAAAAAGTTCTTATCCTACCAAACCTCACCCATCTGAACCTAACCATCACCGAAATCAAAGAATTCGACATTGCCAAAATATCCACAAAACGTGCTTTCCTCACAATACCTAACCTAACCTAACCTAACCATCACCGAAGTCAGAGAATTCAACATTGCCAAAATATCCACAAAAAGTTCATACCCCACCAAACCTCACCCATCTGAACCTAACCATCACCAAAATCGAATAAATGGACATTGCCAAAATATCCACAAAACGTTCTTATCTCACTATACCTTATCCAACCTAACCTAACCATCACCGAAAATATAGAATTCGACATTGCCAAAATATCCACAAAAAGTTCTTATCCTACCAAACCTCACCCATCTGAACCTAACCATCACCGAAATCAAAGAATTCGACATTGCCAAAATATCCACAAAACGTGCTTTCCTCACAATACCTAACCTAACCTAACCTAACCATCACCGAAGTCAGAGAATTCAACATTGCCAAAATATCCACAAAAAGTTCATACCCCACCAAACCTCACCCATCTGAACCTAACCATCACCAAAATCGAATAAATGGACATTGCCAAAATATCCACAAAACGTGCTTATCTCACTAAACCTTATCCAACCTAACCTAACAATCACCGAAAATAGAGAATTCGACATTGCCAAAATATCCACAAAAAGTTCTTATCCTACCAAACCTCACCCATCTGAACCTAACCATCACCGAAATCAAAGAATTGGACATTAATAAAATATCCACAAAACGTGCTTACCTCACAATACCTAACCCAACCTAACCTAACTATCACCGAAGTCAGAGAATTCGACATTGCCAAAATATCCACAAAAAGTTCTTATCCTACCAAACCTCACCCATCTGAACCTAACCATCCCCGAAACAAAGAATTGGACATTAATAAAATATCCACAAAACGTGCTTACCTCACAATACCTAACCCAACCTAACCTAACTATCACCGAAGTCAGAGAATTCGACATTGCCAAAATATCCACAAAAAGTTCTAATCCTACCAAACCTCACCCATCTGAACCTAACCATCACCGAAATCAAAGAATTCGACATTGCCAAAATATCCACAAAACGTGCTTTCCTCACAATACCTAACCTAACCTAACCTAACCATCACCGAAGTCAGAGAATTCAACATTGCCAAAATATCCACAAAAAGTTCATACCCCACCAAACCTCACCCATCTGAACCTAACCATCACCAAAATCGAATAAATGGACATTGCCAAAATATCCACAAAACGTGCTTATCTCACTATACCTTATCCAACCTAACCTAACCATCACCGAAAATATAGAATTCGACATTGCCAAAATATCCACAAAAAGTTCTTATCCTACCAAACCTCACCCATCTGAACCTAACCATCACCGAAATCAAAGAATTCGACATTGCCAAAATATCCACAAAACGTGCTTACCTCACAATACCTAACCTAACCTAACCTAACCTAACCTAACCTAACCATCACCGAAGTCAGAGAATTCAACATTGCCAAAATATCCACAAAAAGTTCTTATCCTACCAAACCTTACCCATCTGAACCTAACCATCACCGAAATCAAAGAAATGGACATTGCGAAAATATCCACAAAACGTCCTTACCACACAATACCTAACCCAACCTAACCTAACCATCACCGAAGTCAGAGAATTCAACATTGCCAAAATATCCACAAAAAGTTCATACCCCACCAAACCTCACCCATCTGAACCTAACCATCACTGAAATCGAATAAATGGACATTAATCAAATATCCACAAAACGTGCTTACCTCACAATACCTAACCCAACCTAACCTAACTATCACCGAAGTCAGAGAATTCGACATTGCCAAAATATCCACAAAAAGTTCTTATCCTACCAAACCTCACCCATCTGAACCTAACCATCACCGAAATCAAAGAATTCGACATTGCCAAAATATCCACAAAACGTGCTTTCCTCACAATACCTAACCTCACCTAACCTAACCATCACCGAAGTCAGAGAATTCGACATTGCCAAAATATCCACAAAAAGTTCTTATCCTACAAAACTCACCCATCTGAACCTAACCATCACCGAAATCAAAGAATTGGACATTGATTCATAATCCACAAAACGTTTTTACCTCACAATACCTAACCCAACCTAACCTAAATATCACCGAAGTCAGAGAATTCATTATTGCCAAAATATCCACAAAAAGTTCATACCCCACCAAACTTCACCCATCTGAACCTAACAATCACCAATATCAAAGAATTTGACATTGCAAAAATATCCACAAAACGTGCTTACCTCACAATACCTAACCCAACCTAACCTTACCATCACCGAAGTCAGAGAATTCGACATTGCCAAAATATCCACAAAAAGTTCTTATCCTACCAATCCTTACCCATCTGAACCTAACCATCACCGAAATCAAAGAAATGGACATTGCGAAAATATCCACAAAACGTCCTTACCACACAATACCTAACCCAAACTTACCTAACCATCACCGAAGTCAGAGAATTCGACATTGCCAAAATATCCACAAAAAGTTCTTATCCTACAAAACTCACCCATCTGAACCTAACCATCACCGAAATCAAAGAATTGGACATTGATTCATAATCCACAAAACGTTTTTACCTCACAATACCTAACCCAACCTAACCTAACTATCACCAAAGTCAGAGAATTCATTATTGCCAAAATATCCACAAAAAGTTCATACCCCACCAAACCTCACCCATCTGAACCTAACCATCACCAAAATCGAATAAATGGACATTGCCAAAATATCCACAAAACGTGCTTATCTCACTATACCTTATCCAACCTAACCTTACCATAACCGAAAATAGAGAATTCGACATTGCCAAAATATCCACAAAAAGTTCTTATCCTACCAAACCTCACCCATCTGAACCTAACCATCACCGAAATCAAAGAATTGGACATTAATAAAATATCCACAAAACGTGTTTACCTCACAATACCTAACCCAACCTAACCTAACCATCACCGAAGTCAGAGAATTCGACATTGCCAAAATATCCACAAAAAGTTCTTATCCTACCAAACTTCACCCATCTGAACCTAACAATCACCAATATCAAAGAATTGGACATTGCAAAAATATCCACAAAACGTGCTTACCTCACAATACCTAACCCAACCTAACCTAACCATCACCGAAGTCAGAGAATTCGACATTGCCAAAATATCCACAAAAAGTTCTTATCCTACCAAACCTTACCCATCTGAACCTAACCATCACCGAAATCAAAGAAATGGACATTGCGAAAATATCCACAAAACGTCCTTACCAGACAATACCTAACCCAACCTTACCTAACCATCACCGAAGTCAGAGAATTCGACATTGCCAAAATATCCACAAAAAGTTCTCATCATACCAAACCTCACCCATCTGAACCTAACCATCACCGAAATCAAAGAATTGGACATTGATTAATAATCCACAAAACGTTTTTACCTCACAATACCTAACCCAACCTAACCTAACCATCACCGAAGTCAGAGAATTCGACATTGCCAAAATATCCACAAAAAGTTCTTATCATACCAAACCTCACCCATCTGAACCTAACCATCACCGAAATCAAAGAATTGGACATTAATAAAATATCCACAAAACGTGCTTACCTCACAATACCTAACCCAACCAAACCTAACCATCACCGAAGTAAGAGAATTCGACATTGCCAAAATATCCACAAAAAGTTCTTATCCTACCAAACCTCACCCATCTGAACCTAACCATCACCGAAATCAAAGAATTGGACATTAATAAAATATCCACAAAACGTGCTTACCTCACAATACCTAGCCCAACCTAACCTTACTATCACCGAAGTCAGAGAATTCGACATTGCCAAAATATCC
The DNA here is from genome assembly GCF_051622035.1 of Arctopsyche grandis. Taxonomy (NCBI): domain Eukaryota; kingdom Metazoa; phylum Arthropoda; class Insecta; order Trichoptera; family Hydropsychidae; genus Arctopsyche; species Arctopsyche grandis. Next base: position 900,729 of record NW_027518431.1, read on the forward strand.
ACAAAAAGTTCTTATCCTACCAAACCTCACCCATCTGTACCTAACCATCAACGAAATCAAAGAAATGGACATTGCGAAAATATCCACAAAACGTCCTTACCACACAAAACCTAACCCAACCTTACCTAACCATCACCGAAGTCAGAGAATTCGACATTGCCAAAATATCCACAAAAAGTTCTTATCCTACAAAACTCACCCATCTGAACCTAACCATCACCGAAATCAAAGAATTGGACATTGATTCATAATCCACAAAACGTTTTTACCTCACAATACCTAACCCAACCTAACCTAACTATCACCGAAGTCAGAGAATTCATTATTGCCAAAATATCCACAAAAAGTTCATTCCCCACCAAACCTCACCCATCTGAACCTAACCATCACCAAAATCGAATAAATGGACATTGCCAAAATATCCACAAAACGTGCTTATCTCACTATACCTTATCCAACCTAACCTAACCATCACCGAAAATAGAGAATTCGACATTGCCAAAATATCCACAAAAAGTTCTTATCCTACCAAACCTCACCCATCTGAACCTAACCATCACCGAAATCAAAGAATTGGACATTAATAAAATATCCACAAAACGTGCTTACCTCACAATACCTAACCCAACCTAACCTAACCATCACCGAAGTCAGAGAATTCGACATTGCCAAAATATCCACAAAAAGTTCTTATCCTACCAAACTTCACCCATCTGAACCTAACAATCACCAATATCAAAGAATTGGACATTGCAAAAATATCCACAAAACGTGCTTACCTCACAATACCTAACCCAACCTAACCTTACCATCACCGAAGTCAGAGAATTCGACATTGCCAAAATATCCACAAAAAGTTCTTATCCTACCAAACCTTACCCATCTGAACCTAACCATCACCGAAATCAAAGAAATGGACATTGCGAAAATATCCACAAAACGTCCTTACCACACAATACCTAACCCAACCTTACCTAACCATCACCGAAGTCAGAGAATTCGACATTGCCAAAATATCTACAAAAAGTTCTCATCATACCAAACCTCACCCATCTGAACCTAACCATCACCGAAATCAAAGAATTGGACATTGATTAATAATCCACAAAACGTTTTTACCTCACAATACCTAACCCAACCTAACCTAACCATCACCGAAGTCAGAGAATTCGACATTGCCAAAATATCCACAAAAAGTTCTTATCATACCAAACCTCACCCATCTGAACCTAACCATCACCGAAATCAAAGAATTGGACATTAATAAAATATCCACAAAACGTGCTTACCTCACAATACCTAACCCAACCAAACCTTACCATCACCGAAGTAAGAGAATTCGACATTGCCAAAATATCCACAAAAAGTTCTTATCCTACCAAACCTCACCCATCTGAACCTAACCATCACCGAAATCAAAGAATTGGACATTAATAAAATATCCACAAAACGTGCTTACCTCACAATACCTAGCCCAACCTAACCTTACTATCACCGAAGTCAGAGAATTCGACATTGCCAAAATATCCACAAAAAGTTCTTATCCTACCAAACCTCACCCATCTGAACCTAACCATCACCGAAATCAAAGAATTGGACATTGCCAAAATATCCACAAAACGTGCTTACCTCACAATACCTAACCCAACCTAACCTCACCATCACCGAAGTCAGAGAATTCGACATTGCCAAAATATCCACAAAAAGTTCTTATCCTACCAAACCTCACCCATCTGAACCTAACCATCACCGAAATCAAAGAAATGGACATTGCGAAAATATCCACAAAACGTCCTTACCACACAATACCTAACCCAACCTTACCTAACCATCACCGAAGTCAGAGAATTCGACATTGCCAAAATATCCACAAAAAGTTCTCATCATACCAAACCTCACCCATCTGAACCTAACCATCACCGAAATCAAAGAATTGGACATTGATTAATAATCCACAAAACGTTTTTACCTCACAATACCTAACCCAACCTAACCTAACCATCACCGAAGTCAGAGAATTCGACATTGCCAAAATATCCACAAAAAGTTCTTATCATACCAAACCTCACCCATCTGAACCTAACCATCACCGAAATCAAAGAATTGGACATTAATAAAATTACCACAAAACGTGCTTACCTCACAATACCTAACCCAACCAAACCTTACCATCACCGAAGTAAGAGAATTCGACATTGCCAAAATATCCACAAAAAGTTCTTATCCTACCAAACCTCACCCATCTGAACCTAACCATCACCGAAATCAAAGAATTGGACATTAATAAAATATCCACAAAACGTGCTTACCTCACAATACCTAACCCAACCTAACCTAACTATCACCGAAGTCAGAGAATTCAACATTGCCAAAATATCCACAAAAAGTTCATACCCCACCAAACCTCACCCATCTGAACCTAACCATCACTAAAATCGAATAAATGGACATTGCCAAAATATCCACAAAACGTGCTTATCTCACTATAACTTATCCAACCTAACCTAACCATCACCGAAAATAGAGAATTCGACATTGCCAAAATATCCACAAAAAGTTCTTATCCTACCAAACCTCACCCATCTGAACCTAACCATCACCGAAATCAAAGAATTGGACATGAATAAAATATCCACAAAACGTGCTTACCTCACAATACCTAACCCAACCTAACCTTACCGTCACCGAAGTCAGAGAATTCGACATTGCCAAAATATCCACAAAAAGTTCTTATCCTACCAAACTTCACCCATCTGAACCTAACAATCACCAATATCAAAGAATTGGACATTGCAAAAATATCCACAAAACGTGCTTACCTCACAATACCTAACCCAACTTAACCTAACCATCACCGAAGTCAGAGAATTCGACATTGCCAAAATATCCACAAAAAGTTCATACCCCACCAAACCTCACCCATCTGAACCTAACCATCACCGAAATCGAAGAAATGGACATTGCCAAAATATCCATAAAACGTGCTTACCTCACTATACTTTATCCAACCTAACCTAACCATCACCGAAGTTAGAGAATTCGACATTGCCAAAATATCCACAAAAAGTTCTTATCCTACCAAACCTTACCCATCTGAACTTAACCATCACCGAAATCAAAGAATTGGACATTAATAAAATATCCACAAAACGTGCTTACCTCACAATACCTAACCCAACCTAACCTAACCATCACCAAAGTCAGAGAATTCGACATTGCCAAAATATCCACAAAAAGTTCTTATCCTACCAAACTTCACCCATCTGAACCTAACAATCACCAATATCAAAGAATTAGACATTGCAAAAATATCCACAAAACGTCCTTACCACACAATACCTAACCCAACCTTACCTAACCATCACCGAAGTCAGAGAATTCGACATTGCCAAAATATCCACAAAAAGTTCTCATCATACCAAACCTCACCCATCTGAACCTAACCATCACCGAAATCAAAGAATTGGACATTGATAAATAATCCACAAAACGTTTTAACCTCACAATACCTAACCCAACCTAACCTAACCATCACCGAAGTCAGAGAATTCGACATTGCCAAAATATCCACAAAAAGTTCTTATCATACCAAACCTCACCCATCTGAACCTAACCATCACCGAAATCAAAGAATTGGACATTAATAAAATATCCACAAAACGTGCTTACCTCACAATACCTAACCGAACCAAACCTAACCATCACCGAAGTAAGAGAATTCGACATTGCCAAAATATCCACAAAAAGTTCTTATCCTACCAAACCTCACCCATCTGAACCTAACCATCACCGAAATCAAAGAATTGGACATTAATAAAATATCCACAAAACGTGCTTACCTCACAATACCTAGCCCAACCTAACCTAACTATCACCGAAGTCAGAGAATTCGACATTGCCAAAATATCCACAAAAAGTTCTTATCCTACCAAACCTCACCCATCTGAACCTAACCATCACCGAAATCAAAGAATTGGACATTGCGAAAATATCCACAAAACGTGCATACCTTACAATACCTAAACCAACCTAACCTTACCATCACCGAAGTCAGAGAATTCGACATTGCCAAAATATCCACAAAAAGTTCTTATCCTACCAAACCTCACCCATCTGAACCTTACCATCACCGAAATCAAAGAATTAGACATTGCCAAAATATCCACAAAACGTGCTTACTTCACAATACCTAACCCAACCTAACCTTACCATCACTGAAGTCAGAGAATCCAACATTGCCAAAATATCCACAAAAAGTTCATACCCCACCAAACCTCACCCATCTGAACCTAACCATCACCGAAATCGAAGAAATGGACATTGCCAAAATATCCACAAAACGTGCTTACCTCACTATACTTTATCCAACCTAACCTAACCATCACCGAAGTCAGAGAATTCGACATTGCCAAAATATCCACAAAAAGTTCTTATCCTACCAAACCTCACCCATCTGAACCTAACAATCACCAATATCAAAGAATTGGACATTGCAAAAATATCCACAAAACGTGCTTACCTCACATTACCTAACCCAACCTAACCTAACCATCACCGAAGTCAGAGAATTCGACATTGCCAAAATATCCACAAAAAGTTCATACCCCACCAAACCTCACCCATCTGAACCTAACCATCACCGAAATCGAAGAAATGGACATTGCCAAAATATCCACAAAACGTGCTTACCTCACTATACTTTATCCAACCTAACCTAACCATCACCGAAGTCAGAGAATTCGACATTGCCAAAATATCCACAAAAAGTTCTTATCCTACCAAACCTCACCCATCTGAACCTAACAATCACCAATATCAAAGAATTGGACGTTGCAAAAATATCCACAAAACGTGCTTACCTCACATTACCTAACCCAACCTAACCTAACCATCACCGAAGTCAGAGAATTCGACATTGCCAAAATATCCACAAAAAGTTCTTATCCTACCAAACCTCACCCATCTGAACCTAACCATCACCGAAATCAAAGAATTGGACATTAATTAATAATCCACAAAACGTTTTTACCTCACAATACCTAACCCAACCTAACCAAACCATCACCGAAGTCAGAGAATTCGACATTGCCAAAATATCCACAAAAAGTTCTTATCATACCAAACCTCACCCATCTGAACCTAACCATCACCAAAATCAAAGAATTGGACATTAATAAAATATCCACAAAACGTGCTTACCTCACAATACCTAACCCAACCTAACCTAACTATCCTTGAAGTCAGAGAATTCGACATTGCCAAAATATCCACAAAAAGTTCTTATCCTACCAAACCTCACCCATCTGAACCAAACCATCACCGAAATCAAAGAATAAGGCATTGCCAAAATATCCACAAAACGTGCTTACCTCACAATACCTAACCCAACCTAACCTAACCATCACCGAAGTCAAAGAATTCGACATTACCAAATTATCCACAAAAAGTTCTTATCCTACCAAACCTCACCCATCTGAACCTAACCATCACCGAAATCAAAGAATTGGACATTGCGAAAATATCCACAAAACGTGCATACCTTACAATACCTAAACCAACCTAACCTAACCATCACCGAAGTCAGAGAATTCGACATTGCCAAAATATCCACAAAAAGTTCTTATCCTACCAAACCTCACCCATCTGAACCTAACCATCACCGAAATCAAAGAATTAGGCATTGCCAAAATATCCACAAAACGTGCTTACCTCACAATACCTAACCCAACCTAACCTTACCATCACCGAAGTCAGAGAATTCGACATTGCCAAAATATCCACAAAAAGTTCTTATCCTACCAAACCTCACCCATCTGAACCTAACCATCACCGAAATCAAAGAATTGGACATTAATCAAATATTCACAAAACGTGCTTACCTCACAATACCTAACCCAACCAAACCTAACCATCACCGAAGTAAGAGAATTCGACATTGCCAAAATATCCACAAAAAGTTCTTATCCTACCAAACCTCACCCATCTGAACCTAACCATCACCGAAATCAAAGAATTGGACATTAATAAATTATCCACAAAACGTGCTTACCTCACAATACCTAGCCCAACCTAACCTAACTATCACCGAAGTCAGAGAATTCGACATTGCCAAAATATCCACAAAAAGTTCTTATCCTACCAAACCTCACCCATCTGAACCTAACCATCACCGAAATCAAAGAATTGGACATTAATAAAATATCCACAAAACGTGCTTACCTCACAATACCTAGCCCAACCTAACCTAACTATCACCGAAGTCAGAGAATTCGACATTGCCAAAATATCCACAAAAAGTTCTTATCCTACCAAACCTCACCCATCTGAACCTAACCATCACCGAAATCAAAGAATTGGACATTAATAAAATATCCACAAAACGTGTTTACCTCACAATACCTAGCCCAACCTAACCTAACTATCACCGAAGTCAGAGAATTCGACATTGCCAAAATATCCACAAAAAGTTCTTATCCTACCAAACCTCACCCATCTGAACCTAACCATCACCGAAATCAAAGAATTAGACATTGCCAAAATATCCAAAAAACGTGCTTACCTCACAATACCTAACCCAACCTAACCTCACCATCACCGAAGTCAGAGAATTCGACATTGCCAAAATATCCACAAAAAGTTCTTATCCTACCAAACCTCACCCATCTGAACCTAACCATCACCGAAATCAAAGAATTGGACATTAATAAAATATTCACAAAACGTGCTTACTTCACAATACCTAACCCAACCAAACCTAACCATCACCGAAGTAAGAGAATTCGACATTGCCAAAATATCCACAAAAAGTTCTTATCCTACCAAACCTCACCCATCTGAACCTAACCATCACCGAAATCAAAGAATTGGACATTAATAAAATATCCACAAAACGTGCTTACCTCACAATACCTAACCCAACCTAACCTAACTATCCTTGAAGTCAGAGAATTCGACATTGCCAAAATATCCACAAAAAGTTCTTATCCTACCAAACTTCACCCATCTGAACCAAACCATCACCGAAATCAAAGAATAAGGCATTGCCAAAATATCCACAAAACGTGCTTACCTCACAATACCTAACCCAACCTAACCTAACCATCACCGAAGTCAAAGAATTCGACATTACCAAATTATCCACAAAAAGTTCTTATCCTACCAAACCTCACCCATCTGAACCTAACCATCACCGAAATCAAAGAATTGGACATTGCGAAAATATCCACAAAACGTGCATACCTTACAATACATAGTTGCTAGGTAGCATAATAACTAGCTGGTTCGTTGTTTTGCTCGTCCGCTATTTGGATGCTTTTTTCGTAAATATTGTCGGTTAATGGTGTCGTGCTTTGCATATTGTGTAGAGTTATTGGTGTTGCTTTAATTTTTGATTAAAATTTTTGCAATTGTGATTAAATACAGTGGTTAAACTGATTTCTAAGGTTTTATTTTAAAGATAATTTTCACTTGAAAAAAAAAAAAAAAAAAGAAGAAGAAAAAAAAAAAAAAAAAAAAAAAAGTTCTTTTGTTTCTTCAAATAATATTCGTTTGGCAACGAACGTGATCAAACTGATTTCTGAAATTATATATTAACTCTCGAACCCAGAGCATATTTACAATATTACAGCATAATGCAACATTGTTAAACAAAAAACTATTTATTTCATACATATTTTTGTGCGAAATTTTGAGAATATTCTCTTATTTAAATTATAAATTGTGACGCTAATAACTAATAATACTTAACAATGATTTGCTATAAATGCAAAAGTGTTGTGTTATTGACTAATTATGTGCTGTGCGAGCTTTGTGAAGAACCTTTCCACCATGATTGTGTGGGGATTTCGGAAACAAAATACAAAAAAATGACGTCAAAGAATAAGGAAAAATGGCGATGCGTTTCTTGCCGTATCCATCCTAACCCCCTTCCGCCGTCTCAGTCCTCATCACTAATGCTCAGTTCTCAAGATTCAGTCATCAGTCCTCAGCCATCTTTATTTGATATACTTAATGAAATTAAATGCTTTCGAGCAGACTTTAATACCATGAAAAATGAGTTTGAAAACATAAAATCTGTAATCACAGACATAAACAATAAATTATTCACAATAGAGGCTAAGTCTGATGAATTTGATGGGAGACTAACCACTGCTGAAAAGAAAATTTCCTGCTTTTCTGATGTAAATAAAGGTTTAATTGAGGCGCAAAATACTATTGTTGAACTGAAACAAGAAAACAATCTGCAAGATCAATTCTCTAGAAAAAACAATGTAGAAATATCCGGCATACCTATGAAAAAGGGTGAAAATCTAGTGTCTATATTATATGACTTATGTGCTGTCGTGGGTCACAAATTGTGCGACACAGATATTGACACCATACACCGTGTGCGGCCGTACCCGTCCCAGGGCGTTGCAGGTTCACAGCAACAGCAACAGCGAGAGGGCAACAGCGATGTGAGTGTGCGCACGTCATCAGTGGTCGTACGGTTCACTCAGCGCCGTCGTAAGGACCTGCTGATGGCGGCCGTGCGCGCCCGCCGCGGCATCACCACCAACGACATCAATATTCCAGGCCCGCCCACCACCCTATACGTAACGGATCACCTTACACCAACGAATAAATTATTATTGAAGCGAGCACGCCAATTGAAAACTGAATATAACTACGCCTACTTGTGGGTTAAAGATTGCAAGATCATGATTAGAAAAAGTGCGAGCTCCAATATCATACAAATCTCAAAAGAATCAGATCTTTGCAAAATCAAATGACTAAGTGCAATATTAAATTTTAATAACCTAATAATTATCTATGCATTTATTGTCTACTGGTCTGCATCACATATTATAATGTATGTGCAAACAATTATGTACGTATGGCTATATAATTTATTATTTTTATTATTACTATACTAGTGTTGGACCCGTTGATTTCAACGGGTGGTTTCGAAAAGGAATTGAAACACGAATAAAAATAAAGTTAAAGATATTGAATCGACTGGTTTCGGAAAGAAATTGATGCACGAATTACGAAGTGCATGAAATTATTTGTGCATCGCCGACCTCCTGACGCCTTTGCCCCCGATGCCTCCGTCGCTCCGGGGCCTTCGGCCCCAGCGCCGCCGACGCCTCCGGCGCCCCCGACGCCTTCGGCACCCCGGGGGCTTCGCCCCCAGCGCCGCCGACGCCTCCGGCGCCCCCAGCACCCCCGATGCCTTCGGCACCCCGGGGGCTTCGCCCCCAGCGCCGCCGACGCCTCCGGCGCCCCCAGCCCCCCCGATGCCTTCGGCACCCCGGGGGCTTCGCTCCCAGCGCCGCCGACGCCTCCGGCGCCCCCAGCACCCCCGATGCCTTCGGCACCCCGGGGGCTTCGCCCCCAGCGCCGCCGACGCCTCCGGCGCCCCCAGCCCCCCCGATGCCTTCGGCACCCCGGGGGCTTCGCCCCCAGCGTCGCCGACGCCTCCGGCGCCCCCAGCCCCCCCGATGCCTTCGGCATCCCGTCGCCCCCAGCCCCCCCGATGCCTTCGGCACCCCGGGGGCTTCGCCCCCAGCGTCCCCGATGCCTTCGGCATCCCGGGGGCTTCGCCTCCAGCGCCGCCGACGCCTCCGGCGCCCCCAGCGCCGCCAGCGCCCCCGGCAATGAAAAAAATGAAAAAACTGAAAAAATGAAAAAAATGAAAAAACTGAAAAAATGAAAAAAATGAAAAAAATGAAAAAAATGAAAAAACTGAAAAAATGAAAAAAATGAAAAAAATGAAAAAACTGAAAAAATGAAAAAAATGAAAAAACTGAAAAAATGAAAAAAATGAAAAAAATTAAAAAACTGAAAAAATGAAAAAAATGAAAAAACTGAAAAAATTAAAAAAATGAAAAAACTGAAAAAATGAAAAAAATGAAAAAAATGAAAAAACTGAAAAAATGAAAAAAATGAAAAAAATGAAAAAACTGAAAAAATGAAAAAAATGAAAAAACTGAAAAAATGAAAAAAATTAAAAAACTGAAAAAAAGAAAATTATGAAAAAAATGAAAATTATGAAAAAAATTAAAAAAACTGAAAAAACCTGAAAAAAACTGAAAAATATGAAAAAACTGAAAAATATGAAAAATATGAAAAATATGAAAAAAATGAAAAAAAAAAAAATTTTGTTCCCCATACTGGTTGACGGTTGATCGTCCGTCACATACAAATATACAAATATACAAATATACAAATATACAAATATACAAATATACAAATATACAAATATACAAATATACAAATATACAAATATATTTAGCGACAGTCCGTTTTTATATATATTATAACTATGCTATTTACATATATTTTACTCATAAACTAAAAAAGGTACGAGTTCATTTTTATATTTGTGTCCATGTATACCTTTGCATTTCAACTGGTATCACCAAGGATGGTTTGCTTAATAATTCCATATCTTTATCTGTGTATGCAGTTATGTGTATGTTTATATGCATATATCTATTTTCATTTATGCATATGGATATTTATATTTATATCACTACGTGCTCTATCTACTTCCTTTTTTACAATGTCTTCTAATCGTCTTGTCATTTATTATCAAAATGTCAGAGGTCTCCGAACTAAATCTGACTCTTTTCTTCAAAATGTATTAGTTAATAATTATGATATTATCTGTCTATCAGAAACTTGGCTAAATGACTCATTCAATAATAGTGAGTTTTTTGATGCCAGATATCAGGTGTTTCGACGTGACAGAGATTATTCTCTTCATAACCAAATATTTGGTGGTGGTGTAATCATAGCTGTGAAAAATAATCTACCCTCTGTCATTCAAAATAATTGGTTAACTTCCACAGAAGACCTTTGGATTACTATTACCACTAAATTTTTTAAACTAAATATCTGTACTGTCTATATTCCTCCTGGTAATTCTCACCAAACTCTATTAGTTACCCATTTAAATAAAGTATCTGATCTAATAACCAATTATCCAGAGGATCGATTCATTTTACTCGGTGATTACAATCTTCCCACTATTGATTGGACAAAATACGACTCAAATCTGCATCTATTTCCTTCCAATTGTATTAATTTTTCTTCCCTTTCCTTTACTCAATTCTTATCTTATAATAAACTTTATCAATACAATTATTTGTCAAATACTAATAATCGTATTCTTGACCTAGCTATTAGTAGTTTCCCCTTATATATTTCTCGTGCTGACTCTACGCTAATCCATGAAGATTCTCATCATTTATCCTTTTGCATCTCAATAATTTACAACAAATCTTCACCCTTGAATTATAATTATAATAAAACTTTCCTCTTTAGAAAAGCTGACTATGCTACAATTATTCCAATTTTAAGCGATATCAATTGGAATTCACTTTTGTCCAATTTAAATATTGATTTAGCTTGTAAAAAATTTTACGATACCTTACAAAATATTATTGAATGCCACGTCCCTTTTACTCTTAAATCTAAGCGTACCAAATATCCCCCTTGGTTTACATCGTCTCTTATTAAAATAATAAAAGAAAAAAACAAATTCCATAAAAAATTTAAAATTTATTCAAATCCCTTAGATTATCAAAGTTTTTCACTATTAAGAGCTCGAATTAAAAAATATTCTTTAATCTGCTTTAGAAATTATATTTCTCTTATTCAAAATAATATTAAAACTAATCCCAAATCATTTTGGTCATATATAAATTCAAAAAAAAATACCTCCTCTTCATATCCTTCCGTAATGTATTATGGAAATAAGTCGGCTTCACATGGTTCTGAAATCTGTACCATTTTTGCTGACTATTTTGACTCCACTTTCAATAGTGATTCTACCATTAACCTTTCTATCTCTAATACAGATACTTCTTCTTGTAACTTATCTACTTTTCATTTTGACTTATCTACTGTACTCAGTCACATCAACTCTCTCAATGTTAATCTTGGTGCGGGTTGTGATGGTTTGCCTTCTTTTTTCCTTGTTAAATGTGCTGTCCCATTATCTCTTCCCATAACAATCCTTTTCAATCTTTCTATGTCGAACGGTAAATTTCCTGACTATTGGAAATTATCTTACATCACCCCTATTTTTAAAAAAGGTGATAAGAATCTTATTGAGAATTACCGTCCTATATCTAAACTATCTGTCATTAGTAAAATCTTTGAAAAAATTATCTATAATTTCCTTTTCTCCAATTTCAAAAACTACATTATACCTGAACAACATGGTTTTTTTAAGAGGAGATCGGTAGAGACTAACCTGCTTAATTTCACTAGTACTCTCACATCTTAAATGGACAAACGAATCCAAATAGACGTCGTTTATACGGATTTCTCTAAAGCTTTTGATAAAATCAATCACAACCTTTTACTCAATAAACTTTGGTCCCTTGGAATCCGAGGAAATTTATTTCGTTGGATCTCTTCGTATATACTAAATCGTCACCAAATCATAATTCTCAATGGTTTTAGATCATCACTTAGACATATTCCTTCCGGTGTCCCACAAGGGTCGCATTTAGGTCCCTTATTCTTTTTACTCTATATTAATGATATCTCATACATCTTCAAACATTCCTTTATACTTCTTTACGCTGATGATTTAAAAATTTACAAACCTATATACACCATAGACGATTGTCATAAGATACAAGAAGATCTAGATAGATTCTCTATATATTGTTTAAATAATGATCTTTTTATTAATCTAGAAAAATGCTCTATTTTAAATTTCACTAGAAATAAGTCAATTATTACTAATCAATATCAATTAAATCATTCAATCCTTAACACGTCATCTTCTATTAAGGATCTTGGTGTAATACTCAATAATAAACTAGATTTCTCTGAACATATTTCTTTTATTACCAACAAAGCATTTAAATCTCTTGGATTCCTACTCCGCTCAACAAAACCCTTTAATGATCCTTATGTACTAAAATTACTTTATTTTTCCTTTGTAAGGTCTCACCTTGAATTTGCCTCAATTATCTGGTCACCTTTTTATTTATCCCATATTAATTGTATTGAGAAAGTTCAACTTAAATTTATTAAATCCTTACGCTACCTTTTTCCTACCTATACCCATTCTACTGTTTCCGACATTTTAAAAATCCTTTCTTTTAACAATCTTTCTGTCAGGCGACGACATTCTGATGCTATATTCTTCTTTAAGCTCATAAATGGTTTCCTTGATTGTTCTGATTTACTGAATAAGGTTAATTTCAGAATCCCAGTTCGATACCCTAGACGCGTTACACTCTTTTCACTTGATCCTTTCAATACTAATTCCCAAAAATATTTTTATCTGCAGCGCGTTTATCGTATGTTTAACGGAGAGCTGAATGAGGTTGATCTGTTTGGTATTTCCCTACATCAATTCAGGTCTAACATCAAGAGAATCTTGACCGATTGATTCATTTTTTCTTCTATTCTATTTTTCCAATATTTCCATTATTTTTATACTTTAGTTTAGTTATGTAATGTGCTATTTAATCATATTATAGCTTTCATTCCTTTCCATTTCATTTGTTTATTTTGTATTTACCTTTTTCATTTGTTTTTTATATTTGTAAATTTCAATTTCTTCTTATATTCTATCTTATAACCTTTTCCAAATATTTTAATACTATAGTTTAATTATGCAATGTACTACATATTTTGTCATGCCTTTATTCTTTACTTTTTAATTTGTTTTCCTTATATTTATCTTTTTCATTTTTGTAAAAATCTATTATTGGACTCGGGTGTTACATATATTATTTATTTACTTTTTGTGTTTTTTATACCTATCTCTGTACATCCTGTCTGTTGATTTTTCAATTAATAAAATAAAATAAATAAAATAAAAATACCTAAACCAACCTAACCTAACCATCACCGAAGTCAGAGAATTCGACATTGCCAAAATATCCATAAAAAGTTCCTATCCTACCAAACCTCACCCATCTGAACCTAACCATCACCGAAATCAAAGAATTGGACATTGCCAAAATATCCACAAAACGTGCTTACCTCACAATACCTATACCAACCTAACCTCACCATCACCGAAGTCAGAGAATTCGACATTGCCAAAATATCCACAAAAAGTTCTTATCCTACCAAACCTCACCCATCTGAACCTAACCATCACCGAAATCAAAGAATTGGACATTGCCAAAATATCCACAAAACGTGCTTACCTCACAATACCTAACCCAACCTAACCTTACCATCACTGAAGTCAGAGAATCCAACATTGCCAAAATATCCACAAAAAGTTCATACCCCACCAAACCTCACCCATCTGAACCTAACCATCACCGAAATCGAAGAAATAAACATTGCCAAAATATCCACAAAACGTGCTTACCTCACTATACTTTATCCAACCTAACCTAACCATCACCGAAGTTAGAGAATTCGACATTGCCAAAATATCCACAAAAAGTTCTTATCCTACCAAACCTTACCCATCTGAACTTAACCATCACCGAAATCAAAGAATTGGACATTAATAAAATATCCACAAAACGTGCTTACCTCACAATACCTTTTTTTTTTTTTTTTTTTCCTATGCGTGGGAGGAGAAAATCTTCAATAAGACTCCCTCTAGTCCGCACTAGAGGGAAGTGTCAGATTTTTACTGACTAAAAAACTCCCCCGACTCACCTCACCCCTTTGGGGACCCCACTCGTTGGTGGATTGCTTCCGCAGGGGCTGATTTCGTCCTTGTTGGCTTCTCCTTTTTGTGCGGATCCCTCCTTTCCAGTTCATCTAGTTGACCCGCTTGGTTTCTGTTTCCTGAAAAACATTCATTTGCAGTATTAATCATAGGCTGGTAATAGTATATCTATATCTATGGGTTGACATCTATTCATTTCCTTCTATAAGTCTTTCCGCTTTCCTTAGCCGTTCGGCCTCCTCCTTCTGCTTCATGACGCTCCTTGCGAACTCTGCGAATGCTTCCCAAGAGGCTACGTCTTTAGTGATGTTCTGTGCTATGTCTTCAGTGTTGACCGGGGTGCTTTCTTCGAGTGTCGCTCTTTCAGATTCCCATGCAGGGCATACGAGGAGTGTATGTTCTGCGTCATCTCTGATTGATGCACAGTGGTGACATCCTGCTGTCGTTTCCTTTCCGATGCGGTTGAGGAATGCTCCGAAACACCCATGGCTGGTTAGTAGCTGGGTTGTGTGGTAGTCCGGTTTTGCGCTTTTCCTCCTTGTCCAGGCTGCGATTGATGGGATCAGTCGATGTGTCCATCTCCCTTTGTCTGCGCCGTCCCAGCGGACCTGCCATTCCGTCATGAGCTCCGCCCGTGCCGTCGCTCTTACTTTTTTCGTTCCCTCCTTTCTTCCCTCGTATACCTTCTTTCTTTCATGTGCCAGTAGGTCGATGGGTGGTACTCCAGCAATAACCAGTACTGCGCACTCGGATACTGTTGTATATGCCGATACGATTCTCAGTACGCCCCTGCGTTGTACTCTTGCGAGGTATTTCCTGGTTCTCTCCACTGCCATGCTGGGCGCCCATATTGGTGCACCGTATAGGATCACCGAGTGCACTACGCTGTTGAGTAGTTTTCTTCGGCATGGTTTGGGCCCTCCGATGTTGGGCATTAGTCGTCCGATGTTGTTGACAGCTCTTGCCGCTTTCTCCGCGGCATGCTCAGCTTGTTTCTTAAAGGTTAATTTGTCATCTAGAATTATTCCAAGATAAGTCAAATACCTTTTTAGTCTCACGTCGTATCCCGAAATGGTGATTTTCGGGGGTTCGATTTTTCTTTTTCTGGTGAACAAAACCGCCTCGGTTTTTTGTGGTGCAAGCTGTAGTCCGGCTTCCGTCATCCAGTCGTTCACCAGGTCGAGAGTGTCGTTTGTGGCGGTCTCGAGGTCCGTTATTTTCCTAGCCACAACAATGATAGCTACGTCGTCTGCAAAACCCACCAGCTTCGCTCCTCCTGGAAGTCTTAATTTAAGAACCTCACAATACCTAACCCAACCTAACCTAACCATCACCAAAGTCAGAGAATTCGACATTGCCAAAATATCCACAAAAAGTTCTTATCCTACCAAACTTCACCCATCTGAACCTAACAATCACCAATATCAAAGAATTAGACATTGCAAAAATATCCACAAAACGTGCTTACCTCACAATACCTAACCCAACCTAACCTAACCATCACCGAAGTCAGAGAATTCGACATTGCCAAAATATCCACAAAAAGTTCTTATCCTACAAAACCTCACCCATCTGAACCTAACCATCACCGAAATCAAAGAATTGGACATTGATTAATAATCCACAAAACGTTTTTACCTCACAATACCTAACCCAACCTAACCTAACCATCACCGAAGTCAGAGAATTCGACATTGCCAAAATATCCACAAAAAGTTCTTATCATACCAAACCTCACCCATCTGAACCTAACCATCACCGAAATCAAAGAATTGGACATTCATAAAATATCCACAAAACGTGCTTACCTCACAATACCTAACTCAACCTAACCTTACCATCACCGAAGTCAGAGAATTCGACATTGCCAAAATATCCACAAAAAGTTCTTATCCTACCAAACCTCACTTATCTGAACCTAACCATCACCGAAATCAAAGAATTGGACAATGATAAAATATCCACAAAACGTGCTTACCTCACAATACCTAACCCAACCTACCCTAACCATCACCGAAGTCAGAGAATTCGACATTGCCAAAATATCCACAAAAAGTTCTTATCCTACAAAACCTCACCCATCTGAACCTAACCATCACCGAAATCAACAAATTGGACATTGATAAATAATCCACAAAACGTTTTTACCTCACAATACCTAACCCAACCTAACCTAACCATCACCGAAGTAAGAGAATTCGACATTGCCAAAATATCCACAAAAAGTTCTTATCCTACCAAACCTCACCCATCTGAACCTAACCATCACCGAAATCAAAGAATTGGACATTAATAAAATATCCACAAAACGTGTTTACCTCACAATACCTAGCCCAACCTAACCTAACTATCACCGAAGTCAGAGAATTCGACATTGCCAAAATATCCACAAAAAGTTCTTATCCTACCAAACCTCACCCATCTGAACCTAACCATCACCGAAATCAAAGAATTGGACATTAATAAAATATCCACAAAACGTGCTTACCTCACAATACCTAACCCAACCAAACCTAACCATCACCGAAGTAAGAGAATTCGACATTGCCAAAATATCCACAAAAAGTTCTTATCCTACCAAACCTCACCCATCTGAACCTAACCATCACCGAAATCAAAGAATTGGACATTAATAAAATATCCACAAAACGTGCTTACCTCACAATACCTAGCCCAACCTAACCTAACTATCACCGAAGTCAGAGAATTCGACATTGCCAAAAAATCCACACAAAGTTATTATCCTACCAAACCTCACCCATCTGAACCTAACCATCACCGAAATCAAAGAATTGGACATTGCCAAAATATCCACAAAACGTGCTTACCTCACAATACCTAACCCAACCTAACCTCACCATCACTGAAGTCAGAGAATTCGACATTGCCAAAATATCCACAAAAAGTTCTTATCCTACCAAACCTCACCCATCTGAACCTAACCATCACCGAAATCAAAAAATTAGACATTGCCAAAATATCCACAAAACGTGCTTACTTCACAATACCTAACCCAACCTAACCTTACCATCACTGAAGTCAGAGAATCCAACATTGCCAAAATATCCACAAAAAGTTCATACCCCACCAAACCTCACCCATCTGAACCTAACCATCACCGAAATCGAAGAAATGGACATTGCCAAAATATCCACAAAACGTGCTTACCTCACTATACTTTATCCAACCTAACCTAACCATCACCGAAGTCAGAGAATTCGACATTGCCAAAATATCCACAAAAAGTTCTTATCCTACCAAACCTCACCCATCTGAACCTAACAATCACCAATATCAAAGAATTGGACATTGCAAAAATATCCACAAAACGTGCTTACCTCACATTACCTAACCCAACCTAACCTAACCATCACCGAAGTCAGAGAATTCGACATTGCCAAAATATCCACAAAAAGTTCTTATCCTACCAAACCTTACCCATCTGAACCTAACCATCACCGAAATCGAAGAAATGGACATTGCCAAAATATCCACAAAACGTGCTTACCTCACTATACTTTATCCAACCTAACCTAACCATCACCGAAGTCAGAGAATTCGACATTGCCAAAATATCCACAAAAAGTTCTTATCCTACCAAACCTCACCCATCTGAACCTAACAATCACCAATATCAAAGAATTGGACATTGCAAAAATATCCACAAAACGTGCTTACCTCACATTACCTAACCCAACCTAACCTAACCATCACCGAAGTCAGAGAATTCGACATTGCCAAAATATCCACAAAAAGTTCTTATCCTACAAAACCTCACCCATCTGAACCTAACCATCACCGAAATCAAAGAATTGGACATTGATAAATAATCCACAAAACGTTTTTACCTCACAATACCTAACCCAACCTAACCTAACCATCACCGAAGTCAGAGAATTCGACATTGCCAAAATATCCACAAAAAGTTCTCATCATACCAAACCTCACCCATCTGAACCTAACCATCACCGAAATCAAAGAATTGGACATTAATTAATAATCCACAAAACGTTTTTACCTCACAATACCTAACCCAACCTAACCAAACCATCACCGAAGTCAGAGAATTCGACATTGCCAAAATATCCACAAAAAGTTCTTATCATACCAAACCTCACCCATCTGAAACTAACCATCACCGAAATCAAAGAATTGGACATTAATAAAATATCCACAAAACGTGCTTACCTCACAATACCTAACCCAACCTTACCTAACTATCCTTGAAGTCAGAGAATTCGACATTGCCAAATTATCCACAAAAAGTTCTTATCCTACCAAACCTCACCCATCTGAACCTAACCATCACCGAAATCAAAGAATTGGACATTGCGAAAATATCCACAAAACGTGCATACCTTACAATACCTAAACCAACCTAACCTAACCATCACCGAAGTCAGAGAATTCGACATTGCCAAAATATCCATAAAAAGTTCTTATCCTACCAAACCTTACCCATCTGAACCTAACCATCACCGAAATCGAAGAAATGGACATTGCCAAAATATCCACAAAACGTGCTTACCTCACTATACTTTATCCAACCTAACCTAACCATCACCGAAGTCAGAGAATTCGACATTGCCAAAATATCCACAAAAAGTTCTTATCCTACCAAACCTCACCCATCTGAACCTAACAATCACCAATATCAAAGAATTGGACATTGCAAAAATATCCACAAAACGTGCTTACCTCACATTACCTAACCCAACCTAACCTAACCATCACCGAAGTCAGAGAATTCGACATTGCCAAAATATCCACAAAAAGTTCTTATCCTACAAAACCTCACCCATCTGAACCTAACCATCACCGAAATCAAAGAATTGGACATTGATAAATAATCCACAAAACGTTTTTACCTCACAATACCTAACCCAACCTAACCTAACCATCACCGAAGTCAGAGAATTCGACATTGCCAAAATATCCACAAAAAGTTCTCATCATACCAAACCTCACCCATCTGAACCTAACCATCACCGAAATCAAAGAATTGGACATTAATTAATAATCCACAAAACGTTTTTACCTCACAATACCTAACCCAACCTAACCAAACCATCACCGAAGTCAGAGAATTCGACATTGCCAAAATATCCACAAAAAGTTCTTATCATACCAAACCTCACCCATCTGAAACTAACCATCACCGAAATCAAAGAATTGGACATTAATAAAATATCCACAAAACGTGCTTACCTCACAATACCTAACCCAACCTTACCTAACTATCCTTGAAGTCAGAGAATTCGACATTGCCAAATTATCCACAAAAAGTTCTTATCCTACCAAACCTCACCCATCTGAACCTAACCATCACCGAAATCAAAGAATTGGACATTGCGAAAATATCCACAAAACGTGCATACCTTACAATACCTAAACCAACCTAACCTAACCATCACCGAAGTCAGAGAATTCGACATTGCCAAAATATCCATAAAAAGTTCTTATCCTACCAAACCTCACCCATCTGAACCTAACCATCACCGAAATCAAAGAATTGGACATTAATAAAATATCCACAAAACGTGCTTACCTCACAATACCTAACTCAACCTAACCTTACCATCACCGAAGTCAGAGAATTCGACATTGCCAAAATATCCACAAAAAGTTCTTATCCTACCAAACCTCACTTATCTGAACCTAACCATCACCGAAATCAAAGAATTGGACAATGATAAAATATTTACAAAACGTGCTTACCTCACAATACCTAACCCAACCTACCCTAACCATCACCGAAGTCAGAGAATTCGACATTGCCAAAATATCCACAAAAAGTTCTTATCCTACAAAACCTCACCCATCTGAACCTAACCATCACCGAAATCAACAAATTGGACATTGATAAATAATCCACAAAACGTTTTTACCTCACAATACCTAACCCAACCTAACCTAACCATCACCGAAGTAAGAGAATTCGACATTGCCAAAATATCCACAAAAAGTTCTTATCCTACCAAACCTCACCCATCTGAACCTAACCATCACCGAAATCAAAGAATTGGACATTAATAAAATATCCACAAAACGTGTTTACCTCACAATACCTAGCCCAACCTAACCTAACTATCACCGAAGTCAGAGAATTCGACATTGCCAAAATATCCACAAAAAGTTCTTATCCTACCAAACCTCACCCATCTGAACCTAACCATCACCGAAATCAAAGAATTGGACATTAATAAAATATCCACAAAACGTGCTTACCTCACAATACCTAACCCAACCAAACCTAACCATCACCGAAGTAAGAGAATTCGACATTGCCAAAATATCCACAAAAAGTTCTTATCCTACCAAACCTCACCCATCTGAACCTAACCATCACCGAAATCAAAGAATTGGACATTAATAAAATATCCACAAAACGTGCTTACCTCACAATACCTAGCCCAACCTAACCTAACTATCACCGAAGTCAGAGAATTCGACATTGCCAAAAAATCCACACAAAGTTATTATCCTACCAAACCTCACCCATCTGAACCTAACCATCACCGAAATCAAAGAATTGGACATTGCCAAAATATCCACAAAACGTGCTTACCTCACAATACCTAACCCAACCTAACCTCACCATCACTGAAGTCAGAGAATTCGACATTGCCAAAATATCCACAAAAAGTTCTTATCCTACCAAACCTCACCCATCTGAACCTAACCATCACCGAAATCAAAGAATTGGACATTGCGAAAATATCCACAAAACGTGCATACCTTACAATACCTAAACCAACCTAACCTAACCATCACCGAGGTCAGAGAATTCGACATTGCCAAAATATCCACAAAAAGTTCTTATCCTACCAAACCTCACCCATCTGAACCTAACCATCACCGAAATCAAAAAATTAGACATTGCCAAAATATCCACAAAACGTGCTTACTTCACAATACCTAACCCAACCTAACCTTACCATCACTGAAGTCAGAGAATCCAACATTGCCAAAATATCCACAAAAAGTTCATACCCCACCAAACCTCACCCATCTGAACCTAACCATCACCGAAATCGAAGAAATGGACATTGCCAAAATATCCACAAAACGTGCTTACCTCACTATACTTTATCCAACCTAACCTAACCATCACCGAAGTCAGAGAATTCGACATTGCCAAAATATCCACAAAAAGTTCTTATCCTACCAAACCTCACCCATCTGAACCTAACAATCACCAATATCAAAGAATTGGACATTGCAAAAATATCCACAAAACGTGCTTACCTCACATTACCTAACCCAACCTAACCTAACCATCACCGAAGTCAGAGAATTCGACATTGCCAAAATATCCACAAAAAGTTCTTATCCTACCAAACCTTACCCATCTGAACCTAACCATCACCGAAATCGAAGAAATGGACATTGCCAAAATATCCACAAAACGTGCTTACCTCACTATACTTTATCCAACCTAACCTAACCATCACCGAAGTCAGAGAATTCGACATTGCCAAAATATCCACAAAAAGTTCTTATCCTACCAAACCTCACCCATCTGAACCTAACAATCACCAATATCAAAGAATTGGACATTGCAAAAATATCCACAAAACGTGCTTACCTCACATTACCTAACCCAACCTAACCTAACCATCACCGAAGTCAGAGAATTCGACATTGCCAAAATATCCACAAAAAGTTCTTATCCTACAAAACCTCACCCATCTGAACCTAACCATCACCGAAATCAAAGAATTGGACATTGATAAATAATCCACAAAACGTTTTTACCTCACAATACCTAACCCAACCTAACCTAACCATCACCGAAGTCAGAGAATTCGACATTGCCAAAATATCCACAAAAAGTTCTCATCATACCAAACCTCACCCATCTGAACCTAACCATCACCGAAATCAAAGAATTGGACATTAATTAATAATCCACAAAACGTTTTTACCTCACAATACCTAACCCAACCTAACCAAACCATCACCGAAGTCAGAGAATTCGACATTGCCAAAATATCCACAAAAAGTTCTTATCATACCAAACCTCACCCATCTGAAACTAACCATCACCGAAATCAAAGAATTGGACATTAATAAAATATCCACAAAACGTGCTTACCTCACAATACCTAACCCAACCTTACCTAACTATCCTTGAAGTCAGAGAATTCGACATTGCCAAATTATCCACAAAAAGTTCTTATCCTACCAAACCTCACCCATCTGAACCTAACCATCACCGAAATCAAAGAATTGGACATTGCGAAAATATCCACAAAACGTGCATACCTTACAATACCTAAACCAACCTAACCTAACCATCACCGAAGTCAGAGAATTCGACATTGCCAAAATATCCATAAAAAGTTCTTATCCTACCAAACCTCACCCATCTGAACCTAACCATCACCGAAATCAAAGAATTGGACATTGCCAAAATATCCACAAAACGTGCTTACCTCACAATACCTAACCCAACCTAACCTCACCATCACCGAAGTCAGAGAATTCGACATTGCCAAAATATCCACAAAAAGTTCTTATCCTACCAAACCTCACCCATCTGAACCTAACCATCACCGAAATCAAAGAATTAGACATTGCCAAAATATCCACAAAACGTGCTTACTTCACAATACCTAACCCAACCTAACCTTACCATCACTGAAGTCAGAGAATCCAACATTGCCAAAATATCCACAAAAAGTTCATACCCCACCAAACCTCACCCATCTGAACCTAACCATCACCGAAATCGAAGAAATGGACATTGCCAAAATATCCACAAAACGTGCTTACCTCACTATACTTTATCCAACCTAACCTAACCATCACCGAAGTCAGAGAATTCGACATTGCCAAAATATCCACAAAAAGTTCTTATCCTACCAAACCTCACCCATCTGAACCTAACAATCACCAATATCAAAGAATTGGACATTGCAAAAATATCCACAAAACGTGCTTACCTCACATTACCTAACCCAACCTAACCTAACCATCACCGAAGTCAGAGAATTCGACATTGCCAAAATATCCACAAAAAGTTCATACCCCACCAAACCTCACCCATCTGAACCTAACCATCACCGAAATCGAAGAAATGGACATTGCCAAAATATCCACAAAACGTGCTTACCTCACTATACTTTATCCAACCTAACCTAACCATCACCGAAGTCAGAGAATTCGACATTGCCAAAATATCCACAAAAAGTTCTTATCCTACCAAACCTCACCCATCTGAACCTAACAATCACCAATATCAAAGAATTGGACGTTGCAAAAATATCCACAAAACGTGCTTACCTCACATTACCTAACCCAACCTAACCTAACCATCACCGAAGTCAGAGAATTCGACATTGCCAAAATATCCACAAAAAGTTCTTATCCTACCAAACCTCACCCATCTGAACCTAACCATCACCGAAATCAAAGAATTGGACATTAATTAATAATCCACAAAACGTTTTTACCTCACAATACCTAACCCAACCTAACCTAACCATCACCGAAGTCAGAGAATTCGACATTGCCAAAATATCCACAAAAAGTTCTCATCATACCAAACCTCACCCATCTGAACCTAACCATCACCGAAATCAAAGAATTGGACATTAATTAATAATCCACAAAACGTTTTTACCTCACAATACCTAACCCAACCTAACCAAACCATCACCGAAGTCAGAGAATTCGACATTGCCAAAATATCCACAAAAAGTTCTTATCATACCAAACCTCACCCATCTGAACCTAACCATCACCGAAATCAAAGAATTGGACATTAATAAAATATCCACAAAACGTGCTTACCTCACAATACCTAACCCAACCTAACCTAACTATCCTTGAAGTCAGAGAATTCGACATTGCCAAAATATCCACAAAAAGTTCTTATCCTACCAAACCTCACCCATCTGAACCAAACCATCACCGAAATCAAAGAATAAGGCATTGCCAAAATATCCACAAAACGTGCTTACCTCACAATACCTAACCCAACCTAACCTAACCATCACCGAAGTCAAAGAATTCGACATTACCAAATTATCCACAAAAAGTTCTTATCCTACCAAACCTCACCCATCTGAACCTAACCATCACCGAAATCAAAGAATTGGACATTGCGAAAATATCCACAAAACGTGCATACCTTACAATACCTAAACCAACCTAACCTAACCATCACCGAAGTCAGAGAATTCGACATTGCCAAAATATCCATAAAAAGTTCTTATCCTACCAAACCTCACCCATCTGAACCTAACCATCACCGAAATCAAAGAATTGGACATTGCCAAAATATCCACAAAACGTGCTTACCTCACAATACCTAACCCAACCTAACCTCACCATCACCGAAGTCAGAGAATTCGACATTGCCAAAATATCCACAAAAAGTTCTTATCCTACCAAACCTCACCCATCTGAACCTAACCATCACCGAAATCAAAGAATTGGACATTGCCAAAATATCCACAAAACGTGCTTACCTCACAATACCTAACCCAACCTAACCTTACCATCACTGAAGTCAGAGAATCCAACATTGCCAAAATATCCACAAAAAGTTCAAACCCCACCAAACCTCACCCATCTGAACCTAACCATCACCGAAATCGAAGAAATGGACATTGCCAAAATATCCACAAAACGTGCTTACCTCACTATACTTTATCCAACCTAACCTAACCATCACCGAAGTTAGAGAATTCGACATTGCCAAAATATCCACAAAAAGTTCTTATCCTACCAAACCTTACCCATCTGAACTTAACCATCACCGAAATCAAAGAATTGGACATTAATAAAATATCCACAAAACGTGCTTACCTCACAATACCTAACCCAACCTAACCTAACCATCACCAAAGTCAGAGAATTCGACATTGCCAAAATATCCACAAAAAGTTCTTATCCTACCAAACTTCACCCATCTGAACCTAACATTTACCAATATCAAAGAATTAGACATTGCAAAAATATCCACAAAACGTGCTTACCTCACAATACCTAACCCAACCTAACCTAACCATCACCGAAGTCAGAGAATTCGACATTGCCAAAATATCCACAAAAAGTTCTTATCCTACAAAACCTCACCCATCTGAACCTAACCATCACCGAAATCAAAGAATTGGACATTGATTAATAATCCACAAAACGTTTTTACCTCACAATACCTAACCCAACCTAACCTAACCATCACCGAAGTCAGAGAATTCGACATTGCCAAAATATCCACAAAAAGTTCTTATCATACCAAACCTCACCCATCTGAACCTAACCATCACCGAAATCAAAGAATTGGACATTAATAAAATATCCACAAAACGTGCTTACCTCATAATACCTAACCCAACCTAACCTAACCATCACCGAAGTCAGAGAATTCGACATTGCCAAAATATCCACAAAAAGTTCTTATCCTACCAAACCTCACCCATCTGAACCTAACCATCACCAAAATCAAAGAATTAAACATAGCAAAAATATCCACAAAACGTGCTTACCTCACAATACCTAACCCAACCTAACCTAACCATCACCGAAGTCAGAGAATTCGACATTGCTAAAATATCCACAAAAAGTTCTTATCCTACCAAACCTCACCCATCTGAACCTAACCATCACCGAAATCAAAGAATTGGACATTAATTAATAATCCACAAAACGTTTTTACCTCACAATACCTAACCCAACCTAACCAAACCATCACCGAAGTCAGAGAATTCGACATTGCCAAAATATCCACAAAAAGTTCTTATCATACCAAACCTCACCCATCTGAACCTAACCATCACCGAAATCAAAGAATTGGACATTAATAAAATATCCACAAAACGTGCTTACCTCACAATACCTAACCCAACCTAACCTAACTATCCTTGAAGTCAGAGAATTCGACATTGCCAAAATATCCACAAAAAGTTCTTATCCTACCAAACCTCACCCATCTGAACCAAACCATCACCGAAATCAAAGAATAAGGCATTGCCAAAATATCCACAAAACGTGCTTACCTCACAATACCTAACCCAACCTAACCTAACCATCACCGAAGTCAAAGAATTCGACATTACCAAATTATCCACAAAAAGTTCTTATCCTACCAAACCTCACCCATCTGAACCTAACCATCACCGAAATCAAAGAATTGGACATTGCGAAAATATCCACAAAACGTGCATACCTTACAATACCTAAACCAACCTAACCTAACCATCACCGAAGTCAGAGAATTCGACATTGCCAAAATATCCATAAAAAGTTCTTATCCTACCAAACCTCACCCATCTGAACCTAACCATCACCGAAATCAAAGAATTGGACATTGCCAAAATATCCACAAAACGTGCTTACCTCACAATACCTAACCCAACCTAACCTCACCATCACCGAAGTCAGAGAATTCGACATTGCCAAAATATCCACAAAAAGTTCTTATCCTACCAAACCTCACCCATCTGAACCTAACCATCACCGAAATCAAAGAATTGGACATTGCCAAAATATCCACAAAACGTGCTTACCTCACAATACCTAACCCAACCTAACCTTACCATCACTGAAGTCAGAGAATCCAACATTGCCAAAATATCCACAAAAAGTTCATACCCCACCAAACCTCACCCATCTGAACCTAACCATCACCGAAATCGAAGAAATGGACATTGCCAAAATATCCACAAAACGTGCTTACCTCACTATACTTTATCCAACCTAACCTAACCATCACCGAAGTTAGAGAATTCGACATTGCCAAAATATCCACAAAAAGTTCTTATCCTACCAAACCTTACCCATCTGAACTTAACCATCACCGAAATCAAAGAATTGGACATTAATAAAATATCCACAAAACGTGCTTACCTCACAATACCTAACCCAACCTAACCTAACCATCACCAAAGTCAGAGAATTCGACATTGCCAAAATATCCACAAAAAGTTCTTATCCTACCAAACTTCACCCATCTGAACCTAACATTTACCAATATCAAAGAATTAGACATTGCAAAAATATCCACAAAACGTGCTTACCTCACAATACCTAACCCAACCTAACCTAACCATCACCGAAGTCAGAGAATTCGACATTGCCAAAATATCCACAAAAAGTTCTTATCCTACAAAACCTCACCCATCTGAACCTAACCATCACCGAAATCAAAGAATTGGACATTGATTAATAATCCACAAAACGTTTTTACCTCACAATACCTAACCCAACCTAACCTAACCATCACCGAAGTCA
The DNA here is from genome assembly GCF_051622035.1 of Arctopsyche grandis. Lineage (NCBI taxonomy): Eukaryota > Metazoa > Arthropoda > Insecta > Trichoptera > Hydropsychidae > Arctopsyche > Arctopsyche grandis. Next base: position 928,621 of record NW_027518431.1, read on the forward strand.
GAGAATTCGACATTGCCAAAATATCCACAAAAAGTTCTTATCATACCAAACCTCACCCATCTGAACCTAACCATCACCGAAATCAAAGAATTGGACATTAATAAAATATCCACAAAACGTGCTTACCTCACAATACCTAACCCAACCTAACCTAACCATCACCGAAGTCAGAGAATTCGACATTGCCAAAATATCCACAAAAAGTTCTTATCCTACCAAACCTCACCCATCTGAACCTAACCATCACCAAAATCAAAGAATTAAACATAGCAAAAATATCCACAAAACGTGCTTACCTCACAATACCTAACCCAACCTAACCTAACCATCACCGAAGTCAGAGAATTCGACATTGCTAAAATATCCACAAAAAGTTCTTATCCTACCAAACCTCACCCATCTGAACCTAACCATCACCGAAATCAAAGAATTAGGCATTGCCAAAATATCCACAAAACGTGCTTACCTCACAATACCTAACCCAACCTAACCTTACCATCACCGAAGTCAGAGAATTCGACATTGCCAAAATATCCACAAAAAGTTCTTATCCTACCAAACCTCACTTATCTGAACCTAACCATCACCGAAATCAAAGAATTGGACAATGATAAAATATCCACAAAACGTGCTTACCTCACAATACCTAACCCAACCTACCCTAACCATCACCGAAGTCAGAGAATTCGACATTGCCAAAATATCCACAAAAAGTTCTTATCCTACAAAACCTCACCCATCTGAACCTAACCATCACCGAAATCAACAAATTGGATATTGATAAATAATCCACAAAACGTTTTTACCTCACAATACCTAACCCAACCTAACCTAACCATCACCGAAGTAAGAGAATTCGACATTGCCAAAATATCCACAAAAAGTTCTTATCCTACCAAACCTCACCCATCTGAACCTAACCATCACCGAAATCAACAAATTGGATATTGATAAATAATCCACAAAACGTTTTTACCTCACAATACCTAACCCAACCTAACCTCACCATCACCGAAGTCAGAGAATTCGACATTGCCAAAATATCCACAAAAAGCTCTTATCCTACAAAACCTCACCCATCTGAACCTAACCATCACCGAAATCAAAGAATTGGACATTGATTAATAATCCACAAAACGTTTTTACCTCACAATACCTAACCCAACCTAACCTTACCATCACCGAAGTCAGAGAATTCGACATTGCCAAAATATCCACAAAAAGTTCTTATCCTACCAAACCTCACTTATCTGAACCTAACCATCACAAAAATCAAAGAATTGGACAATGATAAAATATCCACAAAACGTGCTTACCTCACAATACCTAACCCAACCTACCCTAACCATCACCGAAGTCAGAGAATTCGACATTGCCAAAATATCCACAAAAAGTTCTTATATTACAAAACCTCACCCATCTGAACCTAACCATCACCGAAATCAACAAATTGGACATTGATTAATAATCCACAAAACGTTTTTACCTCACAATACCTAACCTAACCTAACCTAACCATCACCGAAGTAAGAGAATTCGACATTGCCAAAATATCCACAAAAAGTTCTTATCCTACCAAACCTCACCCATCTGAACCTAACCATCACCGAAATCGAATAAATGGACATTGCGAAAATATCCACAAAACGTGCTTACCTCACAATACCTAACCCAACCTTACCTAACCATCACCGAAGTCAGAGAATTCGACATTGCCAAAATATCCACAAAAAGTTCTTATCCTACCAAACTTCACCCATCTGAACCTAACAATCACCAATATCAAAGAATTAGACATTGCAAAAATATCCACAAAACGTGCTTACCTCACAATACCTAACCCAACCTAACCTAACCATAACCGAAGTCAGAGAATTCGACATTGCAAAAAAATTTCCACAAAAAGTTCTTATCCTACTAAACCTTACCCATCTGAACCTAACCATCACCGAAATCAAAGGAATGGACATTGCGAAAATATCCCCAAAACGTCCTTACCACACAATACCTAACCCAACCTTACCTTACCATCACCAAATTCAGAGAATTCGACATTGCCAAAATATCCACAAAAAGTTCTTATCCTACAAAACCTCACCCATCTGAACCTAACCATCACCGAAATCAAAGAATTGGACATTAATTAATAATCCACAAAACGTTTTTACCTCACAATACCTAACCCAACCTAACCTAACCATCACCGAAGTCAGAGAATTCGACATTGCCAAAATATCCACAAAAAGTTCTTATCATACCAAACCTCACCCATCTGAACCTAACCATCACCGAAATCAAAGAATTGGACATTAATAAAATATCCACAAAACGTGCTTACCTCACAATACCTAACCCAACCTAACCTAACCATCACCGAAGTCAGAGAATTCGACATTGCCAAAATATCCACAAAAAGTTCTTATCCTACCAAACCTCACCCATCTGAACCTAACCATCACCAAAATCAAAGAATTAAACATAGCAAAAATATCCACAAAACGTGCTTACCTCACAATACCTAACCCAACCTAACCTCACCATCACCGAAGTCAGAGAATTCGACATTGCCAAAATATCCACAAAAAGTTCTTATCCTACAAAACCTCACCCATCTGAACCTAACCATCACCGAAATCAAAGAATTGAACATTGATTAATAATCCACAAAACGTTTTTACCTCACAATACCTAACCCAACCTAACCTAACCATCACCGAAGTCAGAGAATTCGACATTGCCAAAATATCCACAAAAAGTTCTTATCATACCAAACCTCACCCATCTGAACCTAACCATCACCGAAATCAAAGAATTGGACATTAATAAAATATCCACAAAACGTGCTTACCTCACAATACCTAACCCAACCTAACCTAACCATCACCGAAGTCAGAGAATTCGACATTGCCAAAATATCCACAAAAAGTTCTTATCCTACCAAACCTCACCCATCTGAACCTAACCATTACCGAAATCAAAGAATTAAACATAGCGAAAATATCCACAAAACGTGCTTACTTCACAATACCTAACCCAACCTAACCTAACCATTACCGAAGTCAGAGAATTCGACATTGCCAAAATATCCACAAAAAGTTCTTATCCTACCAAACCTCACCCATCTGAACCTAACAATCACCAATATCAAAGAATTGGACATTGCAAAAATATCCACAAAACGTGCTTACCTCACAATACCTAACTCAACCTAACCTAACCATCACCGAAGTCAGAGAATTCGACATTGCCAAAATATCCACAAAAAGTTCTTATCCTACCAAACCTTACCCATCTGAACCTAACCATCACCGAAATCAAAGAAATGGACATTGCGAAAATATCCACAAAACGTCATTACCTCGCAATACCTAACCCAACCTTACCTAACCATCACCGAAGTCAGAGAATTCGACATTGCCAAAATATCCACAAAAAGTTCTTATCCTACAAAACCTCACCCATCTGAACCTAACCATCACCGAAATCAAAGAATTGGACATTGATAAATAATCCACAAAACGTTTTTACCTCACAATACCTAACCCAACCTAACCTAACCATCACCGAAGTCAGAGAATTCGACATTGCCAAAATATCCACAAAAAGTTCTCATCATACCAAACCTCACCCATCTGAACCTAACCATCACCGAAATCAAAGAATTGGACATTAATTAATAATCCACAAAACGTTTTTACCTCACAATACCTAACCCAACCTAACCAAACCATCACCGAAGTCAGAGAATTCGACATTGCCAAAATATCCACAAAAAGTTTTTATCATACCAAACCTCACCCATCTGAACCTAACCATCACCGAAATCAAAGAATTGGACATTAATAAAATATCCACAAAACGTGTTTACCTCACAATACCTAACCCAACCTAACTTAACCATCACCGAAGTCAAAGAATTCGACATTACCAAATTATCCACAAAAAGTTCTTATCCTACCAAACCTCACCCATCTGAACCTAACCATCACCGAAATCAAAAAATTCGACACTGCCAAAATATCCACAAAACGTGCTTACCTCACAATACCTAACCCAACCTAACCTAACCATCACCGAAGTCAGAAAATTCGACATTGCCAAAATATCCACAAAAAGTTCTTATCCTACCAAACCTCACCCATCTGAACCTAACCATCACCGAAATCGAAGAAATAGACATTGCGAAAATATCCAAAAAACGTGCTTACCTCACAATACCTAACCCAACCTTACCTAACCATCACCGAAGTCAGAGAATTCGACATTGCCAAAATATCCACAAAAAGTTCTTATCCTACCAAACTTCACCCATCTGAACCTAACCATCACCAAAATCGAATAAATGGACATTGCCAAAATATCCACAAAACGTGCTTATCTCACTATACGTTATCCAACCTAACCTAACCATCACCGAAAATAGAGAATTCGACATTGCCAAAATATCCACAAAAAGTTCTTATCTTACCAAACCTCACCCATCTGAACCTAACCATCACCGAAATCAAAGAATTGGACATTAATAAAATATCCACAAAACGTGTTTACCTCACAATACCTAACCCAACCTAACCTAACTATCCTTGAAGTCAGAGAATTCGACATTGCTAAAATATCCACAAAAAGTTCTTATCCTACCAAACCTCACCCATCTGAACCAAACCATCACCGAAATCAAAGAATAAGGCATTGCCAAAATATCCACAAAACGTGCTTACCTCACAATACCTAACCCAACCTAACCTAACCATCACCGAAGTCAGAGAATTCGACATTGCCAAAATATCCACAAAAAGTTCATACCCCACCAAACCTCACCCATCTGAACCTAACCATCACCGAAGTCGAAGAAATGGACATTGCCAAAATATCCACAAAACGTGTTTACCTCACTATACTTTATCCAACCTAACCTAACCATCACCGAATTTAGAGAATTTGACATTGCCAAAATATCCACAAAAAGTTCTTATCCTACCAAACCTCACCCATCTGAACTTAACCATCACCGAAATCAAAGAATTGGACATTGCAAAAATATCCACAAAACGTGCTTACCTCACAATACCTAACCCAACCTAACCTAACCATCACCGAAGTCAGAGAATTCGACATTGCCAAAATATCCACAAAAAGTTCTTATCCTACCAAACCTCACCCATCTGAACCTAACCATCACCAAAATCGAATAAATGGACATTGCCAAAATATCCACAAAACGTGCTTATCTCACTATACGTTATCCAACCTAACCTAACCATCACCGAAAATAGAGAATTCGACATTGCCAAAATATCCACAAAAAGTTCTTATCTTACCAAACCTCACCCATCTGAACCTAACCATCACCGAAATCAAAGAATTGGACATTAATAAAATATCCACAAAACGTGCTTACCTCACAATACCTAACCCAACCTAACCTAACCATCACCGAAGTCAGAGAATTCGACATTGCCAAAATATCCACAAAAAGTTCTTATCATACCAAACCTCACCCATCTGAACCTAACCATCACCGAAATCAAAGAATTGGACATTAATAAAATATCCACAAAACGTGCTTACCTCACAATACCTAACCCAACCTAACCTAACCATCACCGAAGTCAGAGAATTCGACATTGCCAAAATATCCACAAAAAGTTCTTATCCTACCAAACCTCACCCATCTGAACCTAACCATTACCGAAATCAAAGAATTAAACATAGCGAAAATATCCACAAAACGTGCTTACTTCACAATACCTAACCCAACCTAACCTAACCATTACCGAAGTCAGAGAATTCGACATTGCCAAAATATCCACAAAAAGTTCTTATCCTACCAAACCTTACCCATCTGAACCTAACCATCACCGAAATCAAAGAAATGGACATTGCGAAAATATCCACAAAACGTCATTACCTCGCAATACCTAACCCAACCTTACCTAACCATCACCGAAGTCAGAGAATTCGACATTGCCAAAATATCCACAAAAAGTTCTTATCCTACAAAACCTCACCCATCTGAACCTAACCATCACCGAAATCAAAGAATTGGACATTGATAAATAATCCACAAAACGTTTTTACCTCACAATACCTAACCCAACCTAACCTAACCATCACCGAAGTCAGAGAATTCGACATTGCCAAAATATCCACAAAAAGTTCTCATCATACCAAACCTCACCCATCTGAAACTAACCATCACCGAAATCAAAGAATTGGACATTAATTAATAATCCACAAAACGTTTTTACCTCACAATACCTAACCCAACCTAACCAAACCATCACCGAAGTCAGAGAATTCGACATTGCCAAAATATCCACAAAAAGTTTTTATCATACCAAACCTCACCCATCTGAACCTAACCATCACCGAAATCAAAGAATTGGACATTAATTAAATATCCACAAAACGTGCTTACCTCACAATACCTAACCCAACCTAACCTAACTATCCTTGAAGTCAGAGAATTCGACATTGCCAAAATATCCACAAAAAGTTCTTATCCTACCAAACCTCACCCATCTGAACCAAACCATCACCGAAATCAAAGAATAAGGCATTGCCAAAATATCCACAAAACGTGCTTACCTCACAATACCTAACCCAACCTAACCTAACCATCACCGAAGTCAAAGAATTCGACATTACCAAATTATCCACAAAAAGTTCTTATCCTACCAAACCTCACCCATCTGAACCTAACCATCACCGAAATCAAAGAATTTGACATTGCCAAAATATCCACAAAACGTGCTTTCCTCACAATACCTAACCCAACCTAACCTAACCATCACCGAAGTCAGAAAATTCGACATTGCCAAAATATCCACAAAAAGTTCTTATCCTACCAAACCTCACCCATCTGAATCTAACCATCACCGAAATCGAAGAAATAGACATTGCGAAAATATTCAAAAAACGTGCTTACCTCACAATACCTAACCCAACCTTACCTAACCATCACCGAAGTCAGAGAATTCGACATTGCCAAAATATCCACAAAAAGTTCTTATCCTACCAAACCTCACCCATCTGAACCTAACCATCACCAAAATCGAATAAATGGACATTGCCAAAATATCCACAAAACGTGCTTATCTCACTATACGTTATCCAACCTAACCTAACTATCACCGAAAATAGAGAATTCGACATTGCCAAAATATCCACAAAAAGTTCTTATCCTACCAAACCTCACCCATCTGAACTTAACCATCACCGAAATCAAAGAATTGGACATTGCAAAAATATCCACAAAACGTGCTTACCTCACAATACCTAACCCAACCTAACCTAACCATCACCGAAGTCAGAGAATTCGACATTGCCAAAATATCCACAAAAAGTTCTTATCCTACCAAACCTCACCCATCTGAACCTAACCATCACCAAAATCGAATAAATGGACATTGCCAAAATATCCACAAAACGTGCTTATCTCACTATACGTTATCCAACCTAACCTAACCATCACCGAAAATAGAGAATTCGACATTGCCAAAATATCCACAAAAAGTTCTTATCTTACCAAACCTCACCCATCTGAACCTAACCATCACCGAAATCAAAGAATTGGACATTAATAAAATATCCACAAAACGTGCTTACCTCACAATACCTAACCCAACCTAACCTAACCATCACCGAAGTCAGAGAATTCGACATTGCCAAAATATCCACAAAAAGTTCATACCCCACCAAACCTCACCCATCTGAACCTAACCATCACCGAAGTCGAAGAAATGGACATTGCCAAAATATCCACAAAACGTGTTTACCTCACTATACTTTATCCAACCTAACCTAACCATCACCGAAGTCAGAGAATTCGACATGGCCAAAATATCCACAAAAAGTTCTAATCCTACCAAACCTCACCCATCTGAACCTAACCATCACCGAAATCAAAGAATTGGACATAGCGAAAATATCTTCAAAACGTGCTTACCTCACAATACCTAACCCAACCTAACCTAACCATCACCGAAGTCAGAAAATTCGACATTGCCAAAATATCCACAAAAAGTTCTTATCCTACCAAACCTCACCCATCTGAACCTAACAATCACCAATATCAAAAAATTGGACATTGCAAAAATATCCACAAAACGTGCTTACCTCACAATACCTAACCCAACCTAACCTAACCATCACCGAAGTCAGAGAAATCGAAATTGCCAAAATATCCACAAAAAGTTCTTATCCTACCAAACCTCATCCATCTGAACCTAACCATCACCGAAATCAAAGAATTGGACATTGCGAAAATATCCACAAAAGGTGCTTACTTCACAATACCTAAACCAACCTAACCTAACCATCACTTAAGTCAGAGAATTCGACATTGCCAAAATATCCACAAAAAGTTCTTATCCTACCAAATCTCACCCATCTGAACCTAACCATCACCGAAATCTAAGAATTGGACATTAATAAATAATCCACAAAACGTTTTTACTTCACAATACCTAACCCAACCTAACCTAACCATCACCGAAGTCAGAGAATTCGACATTGCCAAAATATCCACAAAAAGTTCTTATCCTACCAAACCTCACCCATCTGAACCTAACCATCACCGAAATCAAAGAATTCGACATTGCCAAAATATCCATAAAACGTGCTTACCTCACAATACCTAACCCAACCTAACCTAACCATCACCGAAGTTAGAGAATTCGACATTGCCAAAATATCCACAAAAAATTCTTATCCTACCAAACCTCACCCATCTGAACCTTACCATCAACGAAATCGAACAAATGGACATTGCCAAAATATCCACAAAACGTGCTTACCTCACTATACTTTATCCAACCTAACCTTAACATCACCGAAGTTAGAGAATTCGACATTGCCAAAATATCCACAAAAAGTTCTTATCCTACCAAACCTTACCCATCTGAACTTAACCATCACCGAAATCAAAGAATTGGACATAAATAAAATATCCACAAAACGTGCTTACCTCACAATACCTAACCCAACCTAACCTTACCATCACCGAAGTCAGAGAATTCGACATTGCCAAAATATCCACAAAAAGTTCTTATCCTACCAAACTTCACCCATCTGAACCTAACAATCACCAATATCAAAGAATTGGACATTGCAAAAATATCCACAAAACGTGCTTACCTCACAATACCTAACCCAATCTAACCTAACCATCACCGAAGTAAGAGAATTCGACATTGCCAAAATATCCACAAAAAGTTCTTATCCTACCAAACCTCACCCATCTGAACCTAACCATCACCGAAATCAAAGAATTGGACATTAATAAAATATCCACAAAACGTGTTTTCCTCACAATACCTAGCCCAACCTAACCTAACTATCACCGAAGTCAGAGAATTCGACATTGCCAAAATATCCAAAAAAAGTTCTTATCCTACCAAACCTCACCCATCTGAACCTAACCATCACCGAAATCAAAGAATTAGACATTGCCAAAATATCCAAAAAACGTGCTTACCTCACAATACCTAACCCAACCTAACCTCACCATCACCGAAGTCAGAGAATTCGACATTGCCAAAATATCCACAAAAAGTTCTTATCCTACCAAACCTCACCCATCTGAACCTAACCATCACCGAAATCAAAGAATTGGACATTGCCAAAATATCCACAAAACGTGCTTACCTCACAATACCTAACCCAACCTAACCTCACCATCACCGAAGTCAGAGAATTCGACATTGCCAAAATATCCACAAAAAGCTCTTATCCTACCAAACCTCACCCATCTGAACCTAACCATCACAGAAATCAAAGAATTGGACATTGCAAAAATATCCACAAAACGTGCTTTCCTCACAATACCTAACCCAACCTAACCTTACCATTACAGAAGTCAGAAAATTCGACATTGCCAAAATATCCACAAAAAGTTTTTATCCTACCAAACCTCACCCATCTGAACCTAACCATCACCGAAATCGAATAAATGGACATTGCGAAAATATCCACAAAACGTGCTTACCTCACAATACCTAACCCAACCTTACCTAACCATCACCGAAGTCAGAGAATTCGACATTGCCAAAATATCCACAAAAAGTTCTTATCCTACCAAACCTCACCCATCTGAACCTAACCATCACCGAAATCAAAGAATTGGACATTAATAAAATATCCACAAAACGTGTTTACCTCACAATACCTAGCCCAATCTAACCTAACTATCACCGAAGTCAGAGAATTCGACATTGCCAAAATATCCACAAAAAGTTCTTATCCTACCAAACCTCACCCATCTGAACCTAACCATCACCGAAATCAAAGAATTAGACATTGCCAAAGCATCAAAAAACGTGCTTACCTCACAATACCTAACCCAACCTAACCTCACCATCACCGATGTCAGAGAATTCGACATTGCCAAAATATCCACAAAAAGTTCTTATCCTACCAAACCTCACCCATCTGAACCTAACCATCACCGAAATCAAAGAATTGGACATTGCCAAAATATCCACAAAACGTGCTTACCTCACAATACCTAACCCAACCTAACCTCACCATCACCGAAGTCAGAGAATTCGACATTGCCAAAATATCCACAAAAAGCTCTTATCCTACCAAACCTCACCCATCTGAACCTAACCATCACCGAAATCGAATAAATGGACATTGCGAAAATATCCACAAAACGTGCTTACCTCACAATACCTAACCCAACCTTACCTAACCATCACCGAAGTCAGAGAATTCAACATTGCCAAAATATCCACAAAAAGTTCTTATCCTACCAAACTTCACCCATCTGAACCTAACAATCACCAATATCAAAGAATTAGACATTGCAAAAATATCCACAAAACGTGCTTACCTCACAATACCTAACCCAACCTAACCTTACCAACACTGAAGTCAGAGAATCCAACATTGCCAAAATATCCACAAAAAGTTCATACCCCACCAAACCTCACCCATCTGAACCTAACCATCACCGAAGTCAGAGAATTCGACATTGCCAAAATATCCACAAAAAGTTCTCATCATACCAAACCTCACCCATCTGAACCTAACCATCACCGAAATCAAAGAATTGGACATTAACTAATAATCCACAAAACGTTTTTACCTCACAATACCTAACCCAACCTAACCAAACCATCACCGAAGTCAGAGAATTCGACATTGCCAAAATATCCACAAAAAGTTCTTATCATACCAAACCTCACCCATCTGAACCTAACCATCACCGAAATCAAAGAATTGGACATTAATAAAATATCCACAAAACGTGCTTACCTCACAATACCTAACCCAACCTAACCTAACTATCCTTGAAGTCAGAGAATTCGACATTGCCAAAATATCCACAAAAAGTTCTTATCCTACCAAACCTCACCCATCTGAACCAAACCATCACCGAAATCAAAGAATAAGGCATTGCCAAAATATCCACAAAACGTGCTTACCTCACAATACCTAACCCAACCTAACCTAACCATCACCGAAGTCAAAGAATTCGACATTACCAAATTATCCACAAAAAGTTCTTATCCTACCAAACCTCACCCATCTGAACCTAACCATTACCGAAATCAAAGGATTCGACATTGCCAAAATATCCACAAAACGTGCTTACCTCACAATAACTAACCCAACCTAACCTAACCATCACCGAAGTCAGAAAATTCGACATTGCCAAAATATCCACAAAAAGTTCTTATCCTACCAAACCTCACCCATCTGAACCTAACCATCACCGAAATCGAAGAAATAGACATTGCGAAAATATCCAAAAAACGTGCTTACCTCACAATACCTAACCCAACCTTACCTAACCATCACCGAAGTCAGAGAATTCGACATTGCCAAAATATCCACAAAAAGTTCTTATCCTACCAAACCTCACCCATCTGAACCTAACCATCACCAAAATCGAATAAATGGACATTGCCAAAATATCCACAAAACGTGCTTATTTCACTATACGTTATCCAACCTAACCTAACCATCACCGAAAATAGAGAATTCGACATTGCCAAAATATCCACAAAAAGTTCTTATCCTACCAAACCTCACCCATCTGAACTTAACCATCACCGAAATCAAAGAATTGGACATTGCAAAAATATCCACAGAACGTGCTTACCTCACAATACCTTACCCAACCTAACCTAACCATCACCGAAGTCAGAGAATTCGACATTGCCAAAATATCCACAAAAAGTTCTTATCCTACCAAACCTCACCCATCTGAACCTAACCATCACCGAAATCAAAGAATTCGACATTGCCAAAATATCCACAAAACGTGCTTACCTCACAATACCTAACCCAACCTAACCTAACCATCACCGAAGTCAGAAAATTCGACATTGCCAAAATATCCACAAAAAGTTCTTATCCTACCAAACCTCACCCATCTGAACCTAACCATCACCAAAATCGAATAAATGGACATTGCCAAAATATCCACAAAACGTGCTTATCTCACTATACGTTATCCAACCTAACCTTACCATCACCGAAAATAGAGAATTCGACATTGCCAAAATATCCACAAAAAGTTCTTATCTTACCAAACCTCACCCATCTGAACCTAACCATCACCGAAATCAAAGAATTGGACATTAATAAAATATCCACAAAACGTGCTTACCTCACAATACCTAACCCAACCTAACCTAACCATCACCGAAGTCAGAGAATTCGACATTGCCAAAATATCCACAAAAAGTTCATACCCCACCAAACCTCACCCATCTGAACCTAACCATCACCGAAGTCGAAGAAATGGACATTGCCAAAATATCCACAAAACGTGTTTACCTCACTATACTTTATCCAACCTAACCTAACCATCACCGAAGTCAGAGAATTCGACATGGCCAAAATATCCACAAAAAGTTCTTATCCTACCAAACCTCACCCATCTGAACCTAACCATCACCGAAATCAAAGAATTGGACATAGCGAAAATATCTTCAAAACGTGCTTACCTCACAATACCTAACCCAACCTATCCTAACCATCACCGAAGTCAGAAAATTCGACATTGCCAAAATATCCACAAAAAGTTCTTATCCTACCAAACCTCACCCATCTGAACCTAACAATCACCAATATCAAAGAATTGGACATTGCAAAAATATCCACAAAACGTGCTTACCTCACAATACCTAACCCAACCTAACCTAACCATCACCGAAGTCAGAGAATTCGAAATTGCCAAAATATCCACAAAAAAGTTCTTATCCTACCAAACCTCATCCATCTGAACCTAACCATCACCGAAATCAAAGAATTGGACATTGCGAAAATATCCACAAAAGGTGCTTACTTCACAATACCTAAACCAACCTAACCTAACCATCACTTAAGTCAGAGAATTCGACATTGCCAAAATATCCACAAAAAGTTCTTATCCTACCAAACCTCACCCATCTGAACCTAACCATCACCGAAATCAAAGAATTGGACATTGATAAATAATCCACAAAACGTTTTTACTTCACAATACCTAACCCAACCTAACCTAACCATCACCGAAGTCAGAGAATTCGACATTGCCAAAATATCCACAAAAAGTTCTTATCCTACCAAACCTCACCCATCTGAACCTAACCATCACCGAAATCAAAGAATTCGACATTGCCAAAATATCCACAAAACGTGCTTACCTCACAATACCTAACCCAACCTAACCTAACCATCACCGAAGTCAGAGAATTCGACATTGCCAAAATATCCACAAAAAATTCTTATCCTACCAAACCTCACCCATCTGAACCTTACCATCACCGAAATCGAAGAAATGGACATTGCCAAAATATCCACAAAACGTGCTTACCTCACTATACTTTATCCAACCTAACCTTACCATCACCGAAGTTAGAGAATTCGACATTGCCAAAATATCCACAAAAAGTTCTTATCCTACCAAACCTTACCCATCTGAACTTAACCATCACCGAAATCAAAGAATTGGACATAAATTAAATATCCACAAAACGTGCTTACCTCACTATACTTTATCCAACCTAACCTTACCATCACCGAAGTTAGAGAATTCGACATTGCCAAAATATCCACAAAAAGTTCTTATCCTACCAAACCTCACCCATCTGAACTTAACCATCACCGAAATCAAAGAATTGGACATTGCAAAAATATCCACAGAACGTGCTTACCTCACAATACCTTACCCAACCTAACCTAACCATCACCGAAGTCAGAGAATTCGACATTGCCAAAATATCCACAAAAAGTTCTTATCCTACCAAACCTCACCCATCTGAACCTAACCATCACCGAAATCAAAGAATTCGACATTGCCAAAATATCCACAAAACGTGCTTACCTCACAATACCTAACCCAACCTAACCTAACCATCACCGAAGTCAGAAAATTCGACATTGCCAAAATATCCACAAAAAGTTCTTATCCTACCAAACCTCACCCATCTGAACCTAACCATCACCAAAATCGAATAAATGGACATTGCCAAAATATCCACAAAACGTGCTTATCTCACTATACGTTATCCAACCTAACCTTACCATCACCGAAAATAGAGAATTCGACATTGCCAAAATATCCACAAAAAGTTCTTATCTTACCAAACCTCACCCATCTGAACCTAACCATCACCGAAATCAAAGAATTGGACATTAATAAAATATCCACAAAACGTGCTTACCTCACAATACCTAACCCAACCTAACCTAACCATCACCGAAGTCAGAGAATTCGACATTGCCAAAATATCCACAAAAAGTTCATACCCCACCAAACCTCACCCATCTGAACCTAACCATCACCGAAGTCGAAGAAATGGACATTGCCAAAATATCCACAAAACGTGTTTACCTCACTATACTTTATCCAACCTAACCTAACCATCACCGAAGTCAGAGAATTCGACATGGCCAAAATATCCACAAAAAGTTCTTATCCTACCAAACCTCACCCATCTGAACCTAACCATCACCGAAATCAAAGAATTGGACATAGCGAAAATATCTTCAAAACGTGCTTACCTCACAATACCTAACCCAACCTATCCTAACCATCACCGAAGTCAGAAAATTCGACATTGCCAAAATATCCACAAAAAGTTCTTATCCTACCAAACCTCACCCATCTGAACCTAACAATCACCAATATCAAAGAATTGGACATTGCAAAAATATCCACAAAACGTGCTTACCTCACAATACCTAACCCAACCTAACCTAACCATCACCGAAGTCAGAGAATTCGAAATTGCCAAAATATCCACAAAAAAGTTCTTATCCTACCAAACCTCATCCATCTGAACCTAACCATCACCGAAATCAAAGAATTGGACATTGCGAAAATATCCACAAAAGGTGCTTACTTCACAATACCTAAACCAACCTAACCTAACCATCACTTAAGTCAGAGAATTCGACATTGCCAAAATATCCACAAAAAGTTCTTATCCTACCAAACCTCACCCATCTGAACCTAACCATCACCGAAATCAAAGAATTGGACATTGATAAATAATCCACAAAACGTTTTTACTTCACAATACCTAACCCAACCTAACCTAACCATCACCGAAGTCAGAGAATTCGACATTGCCAAAATATCCACAAAAAGTTCTTATCCTACCAAACCTCACCCATCTGAACCTAACCATCACCGAAATCAAAGAATTCGACATTGCCAAAATATCCACAAAACGTGCTTACCTCACAATACCTAACCCAACCTAACCTAACCATCACCGAAGTCAGAGAATTCGACATTGCCAAAATATCCACAAAAAATTCTTATCCTACCAAACCTCACCCATCTGAACCTTACCATCACCGAAATCGAAGAAATGGACATTGCCAAAATATCCACAAAACGTGCTTACCTCACTATACTTTATCCAACCTAACCTTACCATCACCGAAGTTAGAGAATTCGACATTGCCAAAATATCCACAAAAAGTTCTTATCCTACCAAACCTTACCCATCTGAACTTAACCATCACCGAAATCAAAGAATTGGACATAAATTAAATATCCACAAAACGTGCTTACCTCACAATACCTAACCTAACCTAACCTTACCATCACCGAAGTTAGAGAATTCGACATTGCCAAAATATCCACAAAAAGTTCTTATCCTACCAAACCTCACCCATCTGAACCTAACCATTACCGAAATCAAAGAATTAAACATAGCGAAAATATCCACAAAACGTGCTTACTTCACAATACCTAACCCAACCTAACCTAACCATTACCGAAGTCAGAGAATTCGACATTGCCAAAATATCCACAAAAAGTTCTTATCCTACCAAACCTCACCCATCTGATCCTAACAATCACCAATATCAAAGAATTGGACATTGCAAAAATATCCACAAAACGTGCTTACCTCACAATACCTAACCCAACCTAACCTAACCATCACCGAAGTCAGAGAATTCGACATTGCCAAAATATCCACAAAAAGTTCTTATCCTACCAAACCTCACCCATCTGAACCTAACCATCACCGAAATCAAAGAATTGGACATTAATAAATAATCCACAAAACGTTTTTACTTCACAATACCTAACCCAACCTAACCTAACCATCACCGAAGTCAGAGAATTCGACATTGCCAAAATATCCACAAAAAGTTCTTATCCTACCAAACCTCACCCATCTGAACCTAACCATCACCGAAATCAAAGAATTCAACATTGCCAAAATATCCACAAAACGTGCTTACCTCACAATACCTAACCCAACCTAACCTAACCATCACTCAAGTCAGAAAATTCGACATTGCCAAAATATCCACAAAAAATTCTTATCCTACCAAACCTCACCCATCTGAACCTTACCATCACCGAAATCGAAGAAATGGACATTGCCAAAATATCCACAAAACGTGCTTACCTCACTATACTTTATCCAACCTAACCTTACCATCACCGAAGTCAGAGAATTCGACATTGCCAAAATATCCACAAAAAGTTCTTATCCTACCAAACTTCACCCATCTGAACCTAACAATCACCAATATCAAAGAATTAGACATTGCAAAAATATCCACAAAACGTGCTTACCTCACAATACCTAACCCAACCTAACCTTACCATCACCGAAGTTAGAGAATTCGACATTGCCAAAATATCCACAAAAAGTTCTTATCCTACCAAACCTCACCCATCTGAACCTAACCATTACCGAAATCAAAGAATTAAACATAGCGAAAATATCCACAAAACGTGCTTACTTCACAATACCTAACCCAACCTAACCTAACCATTACCGAAGTCAGAGAATTCGACATTGCCAAAATATCCACAAAAAGTTCTTATCCTACCAAACCTCACCCATCTGAACCTAACCATCACCGAAATCAAAGAATTAGACATTGCCAAAATATCCAAAAAACGTGCTTACCTCACAATACCTAACCCAACCTAACCTCACCATCACTGAAGTCAGAGAATTCGACATTGCCAAAATATCCACAAAAAGTTCTTATCCTACCAAACCTCACCCATCTGAACCTAACCATCACCGAAATCAAAGAATTGGACATTGCCAAAATATCCACAAAACGTGCTTACCTCACAATACCTAACCCAACCTAACCTCACCATCACCGAAGTCAGAGAATTCGACATTGCCAAAATATCCACAAAAAGCTCTTATCCTACCAAACCTCACCCATCTGAACCTAACCATCACAGAAATCATAGAATTGGACATAGCAAAAATATCCACAAAACGTGCTTTCCTCACAATACCTAACCCAACCTAACCTAACCATTACAGAAGTCAGAAAATTCGACATTGCCAAAATATCCACAAAAAGTTTTTATCCTACCAAACCTCACCCATCTGAACCTAACCATCACCGAAATCGAATAAATGGACATTGCGAAAATATCCACAAAACGTGCTTACCTCACAATACCTAACCCAACCTTACCTAACCATCACCGAAGTCAGAGAATTCGACATTGCCAAAATATCCACAAAAAGTTCTTATCCTACCAAACTTCACCCATCTGAACCTAACAATCACCAATATCAAAGAATTAGACATTGCAAAAATATCCAAAAAACGTGCTTACCTCACAATACCTAACCCAACCTAACCTTACCAACACTGAAGTCAGAGAATCCAACATTGCCAAAATATCCACAAAAAGTTCATACCCCACCAAACCTCACCCATCTGAACCTAACCATCACCGAAGTCAGAGAATTCGACATTGCCAAAATATCCACAAAAAGTTCTTATCCTACCAAACCTCACCCATCTGAACCTCACAATCACCAATATCAAAGAATTGGACATTGCAAAAATATCCACAAAACGTGCTTACCTCACAATACCTAACCCAACCTAACCTAACCATCACCGAAGTCAGAGAATTCGACATTGCCAAAATATCCACAAAAAGTTCTTATCCTACCAAACCTTACCCATCTGAACCTAACCATCACCGAAATCAAAGAAATGGACATTGCGAAAATATCCACAAAACGTCCTTACCTCACAATACCTAACCCAACCTTACCTAACCATCACCAAAGTCAGAGAATTCGACATTGCCAAAATATCCACAAAAAAATCTTATCCTACAAAACCTCACCCATCTGAACCTAACCATCACCGAAATCAAAGAATTGGACATTGATAAATAATCTACAAAACGTTTTTACCTCACAATACCTAACCCAACCTAACCTAACCATCACCGAAGTCAGAGAATTCGACATTGCCAAAATGTCCACAAAAAGTTCTTATCATACCAAACGTCACCCATCTGAACCTAACCATCACCGAAATCAAAGAATTGGACATTAATTAAATATCCACAAAACGTGCTTACTTCACAATACCTAACCTAACCTAACCTAACCATCACCGAAGTCAGATAATTCGACATTGCCAAAATATCCACAAAAAGTTCTTATCCTACCAAACCTCACCCATCTGAGCCTAACCATCAACGAAATTAAAGAATTGGACATTAATTAAATATCCACAAAACGTGCTTACTTCACAATACCTAACCTAACCTAACCTAACCATCACCGAAGTCAGAAAATTCGACATTGCCAAAATATCCACAAAAAGTTCTTATCATACCAAACCTCACCCATCTGAACCTAACCATCACCGAAATTAAAGAATTGGACATTAATTAAATATCCACAAAACGTGCTTACTTCACAAAACCTAACCTAACCTAACCTAACCATCACCGAAGTCAGAGAATTCGACATTGCCAAAATATCCACAAAAAGTTCTTATCATACCAAACCTCACCCATCTGAACCTAACCATCACCGAAATTAAAGAATTGGACATTAATTAAATATCCACAAAACGTGCTTACTTCACAAAACCTAACCTAACCTAACCTAACCATCACCGAATTTAGAGAAGTCGACATTGCCAAAATATCCACAAAAAGTTCTTATCCTACCAAACCTCACCCATCTGAACTTAACCATCACCGAAATCAAAGAATTGGACATTGCAAAAATATCCACAAAACGTGCTTACCTCACAATACCTAACGCAACCTAACCTAACCATCACCGAAGTCAGAGAATTCGACATTGCCAAAATATCCACAAAAAGTTCTTATCCTACCAAACCTCACCCATCTGAACCTAACCATCACCGAAATCAAAGAATTCGACATTGCCAAAATATCCACAAAACGTGCTTACCTCACAATACCTAACCCAACCTAACCTAACCATCACCGAAGTCAGAAAATTCGACATTGCCAAAATATCCACAAAAAGTTCTTATCCTACCAAACCTCACCCATCTGAACCTAACCATCACCGAAATCGAAGAAATGGACATTGCGAAAATATCCACAAAACGTGCTTACCTCACAATACCTAACCCAACCTAACCTAACCATCACCGAAGTCAGAAAATTCGACATTGCCAAAATATCCACAAAAAGTTCTTATCCTACCAAACCTCACCCATCTGAACCTAACCATCACCAAAATCGAAGAAATGGACATTGCCAAAATATCCACAAAACGTGCTTACCTCACTATACTTTATCCAACCTAACCTAACCATCACCGAAGTTAGAGAATTCGACATTGCCAAAATATCCACAAAAAGTTCTTATCCTACCAAACCTTACCCATCTGAACTTAACCATCACCGAAATCATAAAATTGGAAATTGCAAAAATATCCACAAAACGAGCTTACCTCACAATACCTAACCCAACCTAACCTAACCATCACCGAAGTCAGAGAATTCGACATTGCCAAAATATCCACAAAAAGTTCTTATCCTACCAAACCTTACCCATCTGAACCTAACCATCACCGAAATCAAAGAAATGGACATTGCGAAAATATCCACAAAACGTCCTTACCACACAATACCTAACCCAACCTTACCTTACCATCACCGAAGTCAGAGAATTCGACATTGCCAAAATATCCACAAAAAGTTCTTATCCTACAAAACCTCACCCATCTGAACCTAACTATCACCGAAATCAAAGAATTGGACATTGATTAATAATCCACAAAACGTTTTTACCTCACAATACCTATTCCAACCTAACCTAACCATCACCGAAGTCAGAGAATTCGACATTGCCAAAATATCCACAAAAAGTTCTTATCCTACCAAACCTCACCCATCTGAACCAAACCATCACCGAAATCAAAGAATTAGGCATTGCCAAAATATGCACAAAACGTGCTTACCTCACAATACTTAACCCAACCTAACCTAACCATCACCGAAGTCAAAGAATTCGACATTACCAAAATATCCACAAAAAGTTCTTATCCTACCAAACCTCACCCATCTGAACCTAACCATCACCGAAATCGAAGAAATGGACATTGCCAAAATATCCACAAAACGTGCTTACCTCACTTTACCTTAAACAACCTAACCTAACCATCACCGAAGTCAGAGAATTCGACATTGCCAAAATATCCACAAAAAGCTCTTATCCTACCAAACCTCACCCATCTGAACCTAACCATCACAGAAATCAAAGAATTGGACATAGCAAAAATATCCACAAAACGTGCTTACCTCACAATACCTAACCCAACCTAACCTAACCATCACCGAAGTCAGAAAATTCGACATTGCCAAAATATCCACAAAAAGTTCTTATCCTACCAAACCTCACCCATCTGAACCTAACCATCACCGAAATCAAAGAATTGGACATAGCGAAAATATCCACAAAACGTGCTTACCTCACAATACCTAACCCAACTTAACCTAACCATTACCGAAGTCAGAAAATTCGACATTGCCAAAATATCCACAAAAAGTTCTTATCCTACCAAACCTTACCCATCTGAACTTAACCATCACCGAAATCAAAAAATTGGACATTAATTAAATATCCACAAAACGTGCTTACCTCACAATACCTAACCCAACCTAACCTTACCATCACCGAAGTCAGAGAATTCGAGATTGCCAAAATATCCACAAAAAGTTTTTATCCTACCAAACTTAACCCATCTGAACCTAACAATCACCAATATCAAAGAATTGGACATTGCAAAAATATCCACAAAACGTGCTTACCTCACAATACCTAACCCAATCTAACCTAACCATCACCGAAGTCAGAGAATTCGACATTGCCAAAATATCCACAAAAAGTTCTTATCCTACCAAACCTTACCCATCTGAACCTAACCATCACCGAAATCAAAGAAATGGACATTGCGAAAATATCCACAAAACGTCCTTTCCACACAATACCTAACCCAACCTTACTTAACCATCACCGAAGTCGGAGAATTCGACATTGCCAAAATATCCACAAACAGTTCTTATCCTACAAAACCTCACCCATCTGAACCTAACCATCACCAAAATCAAAGAATTGGACATTGATTAATAATCCACAAAACGTTTTTACCTCACAATACCTAACCCAACCTAACCTAACCATCACCGAAATCAGAAAATTCGACATTGCCAAAATATCCACAAAAAGTTCTTATCATACCAAACCTCACCCATCTGAACCTAACCATCACCGAAATCAAAGAATTGGACATTAATAAAATATCCACAAAACGTGCTAACCTCACAATACCTAACCCAACCTAACCTAACTATCACCGAAGTCAGAGAATTCGACATTGCCAAAATATCCACAAAAAGTTCTTATCCTACCAAACCTCACCCATCTGAACCAAACCATCACCGAAATCAAAGAATTAAGCATTGCCAAAATATCCACAAAACGTGCTTACCTCACAATACCTAACCCAACCTAACCTAACCATCACCGAAGTCAAAGAATTCGACATTACCAAAATATCCACAAAAAGTTCTTATCCTACCAAACCTCACCCATCTGAACCTTACCATCACCGAAATCAAAGAATTGGACATTGCGAAAATATCCACAAAACGTGCATACCTTACAATACCTAAACCAACCTACCCTAACCATCACCGAAGTCAGAGAATTCGACATTGCCAAAATATCCACAAAAAGTTCTTATCCTACCAAACCTTACCCATCTGAACCTAACCATCACCGAAATCAAAGAAATGGACATTGCGAAAATATCCACAAAACGTCCTTACCTCACAATACCTAACCCAACCTTACCTAACCATCACCAAAGTCAGAGAATTCGACATTGCCAAAATATCCACAAAAAAATCTTATCCTACAAAACCTCACCCATCTGAACCTAACCATCACCGAAATCAAAGAATTGGACATTGATAAATAATCTACAAAACGTTTTTACCTCACAATACCTAACCCAACCTAACCCAACCATCACCGAAGTCAGAGAATTCGACATTGCCAAAATATCCACAAAAAGTTCTTATCATACCAAACCTCACCCATCTGAACCTAACCATCACCGAAATTAAAGAATTGGACATTAATTAAATATCCACAAAACGTGCTTACTTCACAATACCTAACCTAACCTAACCTAACCATCACCGAAGTCAGATAATTCGACATTGCCAAAATATCCACAAAAAGTTCTTATCCTACCAAACCTCACCCATCTGAACCTAACCATCATCGAAATCGAAGAAATGGACATAACCAAAATATCCACAAAAAGTTCTTATCCTACCAAACCTCACCCATCTGAACCTAACCATCACCGAAATCGAAGAAATGGACATTGCCAAAATATCCACAAAACGTGCTTACCTCACTATACTTTATCCAACCTAACCTAACCATCACCGAATTTAGAGAATTCGACATTGCCAAAATATCCACAAAAAGTTCTTATCCTACCAAACCTCACCCATCTGAACTTAACCATCACCGAAATCAAAGAATTGGACATTGCAAAAATATCCACAAAACGTGCTTACCTCACAATACCTAACCCAACCTAACCTAACCATCACCGAAGTCAGAGAATTCGACATTGCCAAAATATCCACAAAAAGTTCTTATCCTACCAAACCTCACCCATCTGAACCTAACCATCACCGAAATCAAAGAATTCGACATTGCCAAAATATCCACAAAACGTGCTTACCTCACAATACCTAACCCAACCTAACCTAACCATCACCGAAGTCAGAAAATTCGACATTGCCAAAATATCCACAAAAAGTTCTTATCCTACCAAACCTCACCCATCTGAACCTAACCATCACCGAAATCGAAGAAATGGACATTGCGAAAATATCCACAAAACGTGCTTACCTCACAATACCTAACCCAACCTTACCTAACCATCACCGAAGTCAGAGAATTCGACATTGCCAAAATATCCACAAAAAGTTCTTATCCTACCAAACCTCACCCATCTGAACCTAACCATCACCAAACTCGAATAAATGGACATTGCCAAAATATCCACAAAACGTGCTTATCTCACTATACGTTATCCAACCTAACCTAACCATCACCGAAAATAGAGAATTCGACATGGCCAAAATATCCACAAAAAGTTCTTATCCTACCAAACCTCACCCATCTGAACCTAACCATCACCGAAATCAAAGAATTGGACATGGCGAAAATATCTTCAAAACGTGCTTACCTCACAATACCTAACCCAACCTAACCTAACCATCACCGAAGTCAGAAAATTCGACATTGCCAAAATATCCACAAAAAGTTCTTATCCTACCAAACCTCACCCATCTGAACCTAACAATCACCAATATCAAAGAATTGGACATTGCAAAAATATTCACAAAACGTGCTTACCTCAAAATACCTAAACCAACCTAACCTAACCATCACCGAAGTCAGAGAATTCGAAATTGCCAAAATATCCACAAAAAGTTCTTATCCTACCAAACCTCATCCATCTGAACCTAACCATCACCGAAATCAAAGAATTGGACATTGCGAAAATATCCACAAAAGGTGCTTACTTCACAATACCTAAACCAACCTAACCTAACCATCACTTAAGTCAGAGAATTCGACATTGCCAAAATATCCACAAAAAGTTCTTATCCTACCAAACCTCACCCATCTGAACCTAACCATCACCGAAATCAAAGAATTGGACATTGATAAATAATCTACAAAACGTTTTTACCTCACAATACCTAACCCAACCTAACCCAACCATCACCGAAGTCAGAGAATTCGACATTGCCAAAATATCCACAAAAAGTTCTTATCATACCAAACGTCACCCATCTGAACCTAACCATCACCGAAATCAAAGAATTGGACATTAATAAAATATCCACAAAACGTGCTTACCTCACAATACCTAACCCAACCTAACCTTACTATCACCGAAGTCAGAGAATTCGACATTGCCAAAATATCCACAAAAAGTTCTTATCATACCAAACCTCACCCATCTGAACCTAACCATCACCGAAATTAAAGAATTGGACATTAATTAAATATCCACAAAACGTGCTTACTTCACAATACCTAACCTAACCTAACCTAACCATCACCGAAGTCAGATAATTCGACATTGCCAAAATATCCACAAAAAGTTCTTATCCTACCAAACCTCACCCATCTGAACCTAACCATCATCGAAATCGAAGAAATGGACATTGCCAAAATATCCACAAAAAGTTCTTATCCTACCAAACCTCACCCATCTGAACCTAACCATCACCGAAATCGAAGAAATGGACATTGCCAAAATATCCACAAAACGTGCTTACCTCACTATACTTTATCCAACCTAACCTAACCATCACCGAATTTAGAGAATTCGACATTGCCAAAATATCCACAAAAAGTTCTTATCCTACCAAACCTCACCCATCTGAACTTAACCATCACCGAAATCAAAGAATTGGACATTGCAAAAATATCCACAAAACGTGCTTACCTCACAATACCTAACCCAACCTAACCTAACCATCACCGAAGTCAGAGAATTCGACATTGCCAAAATATCCACAAAAAGTTCTTATCCTACCAAACCTCACCCATCTGAACCTAACCATCACCGAAATCAAAGAATTCGACATTGCCAAAATATCCACAAAACGTGCTTACCTCACAATACCTAACCCAACCTAACCTAACCATCACCGAAGTCAGAAAATTCGACATTGCCAAAATATCCACAAAAAGTTCTTATCCTACCAAACCTCACCCATCTGAACCTAACCATCACCGAAATCGAAGAAATGGACATTGCGAAAATATCCACAAAACGTGCTTACCTCACAATACCTAACCCAACCTTACCTAACCATCACCGAAGTCAGAGAATTCGACATTGCCAAAATATCCACAAAAAGTTCTTATCCTACCAAACCTCACCCATCTGAACCTAACCATCACCGAAATCAAAGAATTGGACATTAATAAAATATCCACAAAACGTGCTTACCTCACAATACCTAGCCCAACCTAACCTAACTATCACCGAAGTCAGAGAATTCGACATTGCCAAAATATCCACAAAAAGTTCTTATCCTACCAAACCTCACCCATCTGAACCTAACCATCACCGAAATCAAAGAATTGGACATTAATAAAATATCCACAAAACGTGCTTACCTCACAATACCTAGCCCAACCTAACCTAACTATCACCGAAGTCAGAGAATTCGACATTGCCAAAATATCCACAAAAAGTTCTTATCCTACCAAACCTCACCCATCTGAACCTAACCATCACCGAAATCAAAGAATTGGACATTAATAAAATATCCACAAAACGTGTTTACCTCACAATACCTAGCCCAACCTAACCTAACTATCACCGAAGTCAGAGAATTCGACATTGCCAAAATATCCACAAAAAGTTCTTATCCTACCAAACCTCACCCATCTGAACCTAACCATCACCGAAATCAAAGAATTAGACATTGCCAAAATATCCAAAAAACGTGCTTACCTCACAATACCTAACCCAACCTAACCTCACCATCACCGAAGTCAGAGAATTCGACATTGCCAAAATATCCACAAAAAGTTCTTATCCTACCAAACCTCACCCATCTGAACCTAACCATCACCGAAATCAAAGAATTGGACATTAATAAAATATTCACAAAACGTGCTTACTTCACAATACCTAACCCAACCAAACCTAACCATCACCAAAGTAAGAGAATTCGACATTGCCAAAATATCCACAAAAAGTTCTTATCCTACCAAACCTCACCCATCTGAACCTAACCATCACCGAAATCAAAGAATTGGACATTAATAAAATATCCACAAAACGTGCTTACCTCACAATACCTAACCCAACCTAACCTAACTATCCTTGAAGTCAGAGAATTCGACATTGCCAAAATATCCACAAAAAGTTCTTATCCTACCAAACTTCACCCATCTGAACCAAACCATCACCGAAATCAAAGAATAAGGCATTGCCAAAATATCCACAAAACGTGCTTACCTCACAATACCTAACCCAACCTAACCTAACCATCACCGAAGTCAAAGAATTCGACATTACCAAATTATCCACAAAAAGTTCTTATCCTACCAAACCTCACCCATCTGAACCTAACCATCACCGAAATCAAAGAATTGGACATTGCCAAAATATCCACAAAACGTGCTTACCTCACAATACCTATACCAACCTAACCTCACCATCACCGAAGTCAGAGAATTCGACATTGCCAAAATATCCACAAAAAGTTCTTATCCTACCAAACCTCACCCATCTGAACCTACCCATCACCGAAATCAAAGAATTGGACATTGCCAAAATATCCACAAAACGTGCTTACCTCACAATACCTAACCCAACCTAACCTTACCATCACTGAAGTCAGAGAATCCAACATTGCCAAAATATCCACAAAAAGTTCATACCCCACCAAACCTCACCCATCTGAACCTTACCATCACCGAAATCGAAGAAATAAACATTGCCAAAATATCCACAAAACGTGCTTACCTCACTATACTTTATCCAACCTAACCTAACCATCACCGAAGTTAGAGAATTCGACATTGCCAAAATATCCACAAAAAGTTCTTATCCTACCAAACCTTACCCATCTGAACTTAACCATCACCGAAATCAAAGAATTGGACATTAATAAAATATCCACAAAACGTGCTTACCTCAGAATACCTAACCCAACCTAACCTAACCATCACCAAAGTCAGAGAATTCGACATTGCCAAAATATCCACAAAAAGTTCTTATCCTACCAAACTTCACCCATCTGAACCTAACAATCACCAATATCAAAGAATTAGACATTGCAAAAATATCCACAAAACGTGCTTACCTCACAATACCTAACCCAACCTAACCTAACCATCACCGAAGTCAGAGAATTCGACATTGCCAAAATATCCACAAAAAGTTCTTATCCTACAAAACCTCACCCATCTGAACCTAACCATCACCGAAATCAAAGAATTGGACATTGATTAATAATCCACAAAACGTTTTTACCTCACAATACCTAACCCAACCTAACCTAACCATCACCGAAGTCAGAGAATTCGACATTGCCAAAATATCCACAAAAAGTTCTTATCATACCAAACCTCACCCATCTGAACCTAACCATCACCGAAATCAAAGAATTGGACATTAATAAAATATCCACAAAACGTGCTTACCTCACAATACCTAACTCAACCTAACCTTACCATCACCGAAGTCAGAGAATTCGACATTGCAAAAAAAACAACAAAAAGTTCTTATCCTACCAAACCTCACTTATCTGAACCTAACCATCACCGAAATCAAAGAATTGGACAATGATAAAATATCCACAAAACGTGCTTACCTCACAATACCTAACCCAACCTACCCTAACCATCACCGAAGTCAGAGAATTCGACATTGCCAAAATATCCACAAAAAGTTCTTATCCTACAAAACCTCACCCATCTGAACCTAACCATCACCGAAATCAACAAATTGGACATTGATAAATAATCCACAAAACGTTTTTACCTCACAATACCTAACCCAACCTAACCTAACCATCACCGAAGTAAGAGAATTCGACATTGCCAAAATATCCACAAAAAGTTCTTATCCTACCAAACCTCACCCATCTGAACCTAACCATCACCGAAATCAAAGAATTGGACATTAATAAAATATCCACAAAACGTGTTTACCTCACAATACCTAGCCCAACCTAACCTAACTATCACCGAAGTCAGAGAATTCGACATTGCCAAAATATCCACAAAAAGTTCATATCCTACCAAACCTCACCCATCTGAACCTAACCATCACCGAAATCAAAGAATTGGACATTAATAAAATATCCACAAAACGTGCTTACCTCACAATACCTAACCCAACCAAACCTAACCATCACCGAAGTAAGAGAATTCGACATTGCCAAAATATCCACAAAAAGTTCTTATCCTACCAAACCTCACCCATCTGAACCTAACCATCACCGAAATCAAAGAATTGGACATTAATAAAATATCCACAAAACGTGCTTACCTCACAATACCTAGCCCAACCTAACCTAACTATCACCAAAGTCAGAGAATTCGACATTGCCAAA
Source organism: Arctopsyche grandis (assembly GCF_051622035.1). NCBI lineage: Eukaryota > Metazoa > Arthropoda > Insecta > Trichoptera > Hydropsychidae > Arctopsyche > Arctopsyche grandis. The sequence goes on from NW_027518431.1 coordinate 957,544, forward strand.
AAATCCACACAAAGTTATTATCCTACCAAACCTCACCCATCTGAACCTAACCATCACCGAAATCAAAGAATTGGACATTGCCAAAATATCCACAAAACGTGCTTACCTCACAATACCTAACCCAACCTAACCTCACCATCACTGAAGTCAGAGAATTCGACATTGCCAAAATATCCACAAAAAGTTCTTATCCTACCAAACCTCACCCATCTGAACCTAACCATCACCGAAATCAAAGAATTGGACATTGCGAAAATATCCACAAAACGTGCATACCTTACAATACCTAAACCAACCTAACCTAACCATCACCGAGGTCAGAGAATTCGACATTGCCAAAATATCCACAAAAAGTTCTTATCCTACCAAACCTCACCCATCTGAACCTAACCATCACCGAAATCAAAAAATTAGACATTGCCAAAATATCCACAAAACGTGCTTACTTCACAATACCTAACCCAACCTAACCTTACCATCACTGAAGTCAGAGAATCCAACATTGCCAAAATATCCACAAAAAGTTCATACCCCACCAAACCTCACCCATCTGAACCTAACCATCACCGAAATCGAAGAAATGGACATTGCCAAAATATCCACAAAACGTGCTTACCTCACTATACTTTATCCAACCTAACCTAACCATCACCGAAGTCAGAGAATTCGACATTGCCAAAATATCCACAAAAAGTTCTTATCCTACCAAACCTCACCCATCTGAACCTAACAATCACCAATATCAAAGAATTGGACATTGCAAAAATATCCACAAAACGTGCTTACCTCACAATACCTAACCCAACCTAACCTCACCATCACTGAAGTCAGAGAATTCGACATTGCCAAAATATCCACAAAAAGTTCTTATCCTACCAAACCTTACCCATCTGAACCTAACCATCACCGAAATCGAAGAAATGGACATTGCCAAAATATCCACAAAACGTGCTTACCTCACTATACTTTATCCAACCTAACCTAACCATCACCGAAGTCAGAGAATTCGACATTGCCAAAATATCCACAAAAAGTTCTTATCCTACCAAACCTCACCCATCTGAACCTAACAATCACCAATATCAAAGAATTGGACATTGCAAAAATATCCACAAAACGTGCTTACCTCATATTACCTAACCCAACCTAACCTTACCATCACCGAAGTCAGAGAATTCGACATTGCCAAAATATCCACAAAAAGTTCTTATCCTACAAAACCTCACCCATCTGAACCTAACCATCACCGAAATCAAAGAATTGGACATTGATTAATAATCCACAAAACGTTTTTACCTCACAATACCTAACCCAACCTAACCTAACCATCACCGAAGTCAGAGAATTCGACATTGCCAAAATATCCACAAAAAGTTCTCATCATACCAAACCTCACCCATCTGAACCTAACCATCACCGAAATCAAAGAATTGGACATTAATTAATAATCCACAAAACGTTTTTACCTCACAATACCTAACCCAACCTAACCAAACCATCACCGAAGTCAGAGAATTCGACATTGCCAAAATATCCACAAAAAGTTCTTATCATACCAAACCTCACCCATCTGAAACTAACCATCACCGAAATCAAAGAATTGGACATTAATAAAATATCCACAAAACGTGTTTACCTCACAATACCTAACCCAACCTAACCTAACCATCACCGAAGTCAGAGAATTCGACATTGCCAAAATATCCACAAAAAGTTCTTATCCTACCAAACTTCACCCATCTGAACCTAACAATCACCAATATCAAAGAATTGGACATTGCAAAAATATCCACAAAACGTGCTTACCTCACAATACCTAACCCAACCTAACCTAACCATCACCGAAGTCAGAGAATTCGACATTGCCAAAATATCCACAAAAAGTTCTTATCCTACCAAACCTTACCCATCTGAACCTAACCATCACCGAAATCAAAGAAATGGACATTGCGAAAATATCCACAAAACGTCCTTACCAGACAATACCTAACCCAACCTTACCTAACCATCACCGAAGTCAGAGAATTCGACATTGCCAAAATATCCACAAAAAGTTCTCATCATACCAAACCTCACCCATCTGAACCTAACCATCACCGAAATCAAAGAATTGGACATTGATTAATAATCCACAAAACGTTTTTACCTCACAATACCTAACCCAACCTAACCTAACCATCACCGAAGTCAGAGAATTCGACATTGCCAAAATATCCACAAAAAGTTCTTATCATACCAAACCTCACCCATCTGAACCTAACCATCACCGAAATCAAAGAATTGGACATTAATAAAATATCCACAAAACGTGCTTACCTCACAATACCTAACCCAACCAAACCTAACCATCACCGAAGTAAGAGAATTCGACATTGCCAAAATATCCACAAAAAGTTCTTATCATACCAAACCTCACCCATCTGAACCTAACCATCACCGAAATCAAAGAATTGGACATTAATAAAATATCCACAAAACGTGTTTACCTCACAATACCTAGCCCAACCTAACCTAACTATCACCGAAGTCAGAGAATTCGACATTGCCAAAATATCCACAAAAAGTTCATATCCTACCAAACCTCACCCATCTGAACCTAACCATCACCGAAATCAAAGAATTGGACATTAATAAAATATCCACAAAACGTGCTTACCTCACAATACCTAACCCAACCAAACCTAACCATCACCGAAGTAAGAGAATTCGACATTGCCAAAATATCCACAAAAAGTTCTTATCCTACCAAACCTCACCCATCTGAACCTAACCATCACCGAAATCAAAGAATTGGACATTAATAAAATATCCACAAAACGTGCTTACCTCACAATACCTAGCCCAACCTAACCTAACTATCACCAAAGTCAGAGAATTCGACATTGCCAAAAAATCCACACAAAGTTATTATCCTACCAAACCTCACCCATCTGAACCTAACCATCACCGAAATCAAAGAATTGGACATTGCCAAAATATCCACAAAACGTGCTTACCTCACAATACCTAACCCAACCTAACCTCACCATCACTGAAGTCAGAGAATTCGACATTGCCAAAATATCCACAAAAAGTTCTTATCCTACCAAACCTCACCCATCTGAACCTAACCATCACCGAAATCAAAGAATTGGACATTGCGAAAATATCCACAAAACGTGCATACCTTACAATACCTAAACCAACCTAACCTAACCATCACCGAGGTCAGAGAATTCGACATTGCCAAAATATCCACAAAAAGTTCTTATCCTACCAAACCTCACCCATCTGAACCTAACCATCACCGAAATCAAAAAATTAGACATTGCCAAAATATCCACAAAACGTGCTTACTTCACAATACCTAACCCAACCTAACCTTACCATCACTGAAGTCAGAGAATCCAACATTGCCAAAATATCCACAAAAAGTTCATACCCCACCAAACCTCACCCATCTGAACCTAACCATCACCGAAATCGAAGAAATGGACATTGCCAAAATATCCACAAAACGTGCTTACCTCACTATACTTTATCCAACCTAACCTAACCATCACCGAAGTCAGAGAATTCGACATTGCCAAAATATCCACAAAAAGTTCTTATCCTACCAAACCTCACCCATCTGAACCTAACAATCACCAATATCAAAGAATTGGACATTGCAAAAATATCCACAAAACGTGCTTACCTCACAATACCTAACCCAACCTAACCTCACCATCACTGAAGTCAGAGAATTCGACATTGCCAAAATATCCACAAAAAGTTCTTATCCTACCAAACCTTACCCATCTGAACCTAACCATCACCGAAATCGAAGAAATGGACATTGCCAAAATATCCACAAAACGTGCTTACCTCACTATACTTTATCCAACCTAACCTAACCATCACCGAAGTCAGAGAATTCGACATTGCCAAAATATCCACAAAAAGTTCTTATCCTACCAAACCTCACCCATCTGAACCTAACAATCACCAATATCAAAGAATTGGACATTGCAAAAATATCCACAAAACGTGCTTACCTCATATTACCTAACCCAACCTAACCTTACCATCACCGAAGTCAGAGAATTCGACATTGCCAAAATATCCACAAAAAGTTCTTATCCTACAAAACCTCACCCATCTGAACCTAACCATCACCGAAATCAAAGAATTGGACATTGATAAATAATCCACAAAACGTTTTTACCTCACAATACCTAACCCAACCTAACCTAACCATCACCGAAGTCAGAGAATTCGACATTGCCAAAATATCCACAAAAAGTTCTCATCATACCAAACCTCACCCATCTGAACCTAACCATCACCGAAATCAAAGAATTGGACATTAATTAATAATCCACAAAACGTTTTTACCTCACAATACCTAACCCAACCTAACCAAACCATCACCGAAGTCAGAGAATTCGACATTGCCAAAATATCCACAAAAAGTTCTTATCATACCAAACCTCACCCATCTGAAACTAACCATCACCGAAATCAAAGAATTGGACATTAATAAAATATCCACAAAACGTGTTTACCTCACAATACCTAACCCAACCTAACCTAACCATCACCGAAGTCAGAGAATTCGACATTGCCAAAATATCCACAAAAAGTTCTTATCCTACCAAACTTCACCCATCTGAACCTAACAATCACCAATATCAAAGAATTGGACATTGCAAAAATATCCACAAAACGTGCTTACCTCACAATACCTAACCCAACCTAACCTAACCATCACCGAAGTCAGAGAATTCGACATTGCCAAAATATCCACAAAAAGTTCTTATCCTACCAAACCTTACCCATCTGAACCTAACCATCACCGAAATCAAAGAAATGGACATTGCAAAAATATCCACAAAACGTCCTTACCAGACAATACCTAACCCAACCTTACCTAACCATCACCGAAGTCAGAGAATTCGACATTGCCAAAATATCCACAAAAAGTTCTCATCATACCAAACCTCACCCATCTGAACCTAACCATCACCGAAATCAAAGAATTGGACATTGATTAATAATCCACAAAACGTTTTTACCTCACAATACCTAACCCAACCTAACCTAACCATCACCGAAGTCAGAGAATTCGACATTGCCAAAATATCCACAAAAAGTTCTTATCATACCAAACCTCACCCATCTGAACCTAACCATCACCGAAATCAAAGAATTGGACATTAATAAAATATCCACAAAACGTGCTTACCTCACAATACCTAACCCAACCAAACCTAACCATCACCGAAGTAAGAGAATTCGACATTGCCAAAATATCCACAAAAAGTTCTTATCCTACCAAACCTCACCCATCTGAACCTAACCATCACCGAAATCAAAGAATTGGACATTAATAAAATATCCACAAAACGTGCTTACCTCACAATACCTAGCCCAACCTAACCTTACTATCACCGAAGTCAGAGAATTCGACATTGCCAAAATATCCACAAAAAGTTCTTATCCTACCAAACCTCACCCATCTGTACCTAACCATCAACGAAATCAAAGAAATGGACATTGCGAAAATATCCACAAAACGTCCTTACCACACAAAACCTAACCCAACCTTACCTAACCATCACCGAAGTCAGAGAATTCGACATTGCCAAAATATCCACAAAAAGTTCTTATCCTACAAAACTCACCCATCTGAACCTAACCATCACCGAAATCAAAGAATTGGACATTGATTCATAATCCACAAAACGTTTTTACCTCACAATACCTAACCCAACCTAACCTAACTATCACCGAAGTCAGAGAATTCATTATTGCCAAAATATCCACAAAAAGTTCATTCCCCACCAAACCTCACCCATCTGAACCTAACCATCACCAAAATCGAATAAATGGACATTGCCAAAATATCCACAAAACGTGCTTATCTCACTATACCTTATCCAACCTAACCTAACCATCACCGAAAATAGAGAATTCGACATTGCCAAAATATCCACAAAAAGTTCTTATCCTACCAAACCTCACCCATCTGAACCTAACCATCACCGAAATCAAAGAATTGGACATTAATAAAATATCCACAAAACGTGCTTACCTCACAATACCTAACCCAACCTAACCTAACCATCACCGAAGTCAGAGAATTCGACATTGCCAAAATATCCACAAAAAGTTCTTATCCTACCAAACTTCACCCATCTGAACCTAACAATCACCAATATCAAAGAATTGGACATTGCAAAAATATCCACAAAACGTGCTTACCTCACAATACCTAACCCAACCTAACCTTACCATCACCGAAGTCAGAGAATTCGACATTGCCAAAATATCCACAAAAAGTTCTTATCCTACCAAACCTTACCCATCTGAACCTAACCATCACCGAAATCAAAGAAATGGACATTGCGAAAATATCCACAAAACGTCCTTACCACACAATACCTAACCCAACCTTACCTAACCATCACCGAAGTCAGAGAATTCGACATTGCCAAAATATCTACAAAAAGTTCTCATCATACCAAACCTCACCCATCTGAACCTAACCATCACCGAAATCAAAGAATTGGACATTGATTAATAATCCACAAAACGTTTTTACCTCACAATACCTAACCCAACCTAACCTAACCATCACCGAAGTCAGAGAATTCGACATTGCCAAAATATCCACAAAAAGTTCTTATCATACCAAACCTCACCCATCTGAACCTAACCATCACCGAAATCAAAGAATTGGACATTAATAAAATATCCACAAAACGTGCTTACCTCACAATACCTAACCCAACCAAACCTTACCATCACCGAAGTAAGAGAATTCGACATTGCCAAAATATCCACAAAAAGTTCTTATCCTACCAAACCTCACCCATCTGAACCTAACCATCACCGAAATCAAAGAATTGGACATTAATAAAATATCCACAAAACGTGCTTACCTCACAATACCTAGCCCAACCTAACCTTACTATCACCGAAGTCAGAGAATTCGACATTGCCAAAATATCCACAAAAAGTTCTTATCCTACCAAACCTCACCCATCTGAACCTAACCATCACCGAAATCAAAGAATTGGACATTGCCAAAATATCCACAAAACGTGCTTACCTCACAATACCTAACCCAACCTAACCTCACCATCACCGAAGTCAGAGAATTCGACATTGCCAAAATATCCACAAAAAGTTCTTATCCTACCAAACCTCACCCATCTGAACCTAACCATCACCGAAATCAAAGAAATGGACATTGCGAAAATATCCACAAAACGTCCTTACCACACAATACCTAACCCAACCTTACCTAACCATCACCGAAGTCAGAGAATTCGACATTGCCAAAATATCCACAAAAAGTTCTCATCATACCAAACCTCACCCATCTGAACCTAACCATCACCGAAATCAAAGAATTGGACATTGATTAATAATCCACAAAACGTTTTTACCTCACAATACCTAACCCAACCTAACCTAACCATCACCGAAGTCAGAGAATTCGACATTGCCAAAATATCCACAAAAAGTTCTTATCATACCAAACCTCACCCATCTGAACCTAACCATCACCGAAATCAAAGAATTGGACATTAATAAAATTACCACAAAACGTGCTTACCTCACAATACCTAACCCAACCAAACCTTACCATCACCGAAGTAAGAGAATTCGACATTGCCAAAATATCCACAAAAAGTTCTTATCCTACCAAACCTCACCCATCTGAACCTAACCATCACCGAAATCAAAGAATTGGACATTAATAAAATATCCACAAAACGTGCTTACCTCACAATACCTAACCCAACCTAACCTAACTATCACCGAAGTCAGAGAATTCAACATTGCCAAAATATCCACAAAAAGTTCATACCCCACCAAACCTCACCCATCTGAACCTAACCATCACTAAAATCGAATAAATGGACATTGCCAAAATATCCACAAAACGTGCTTATCTCACTATAACTTATCCAACCTAACCTAACCATCACCGAAAATAGAGAATTCGACATTGCCAAAATATCCACAAAAAGTTCTTATCCTACCAAACCTCACCCATCTGAACCTAACCATCACCGAAATCAAAGAATTGGACATGAATAAAATATCCACAAAACGTGCTTACCTCACAATACCTAACCCAACCTAACCTTACCGTCACCGAAGTCAGAGAATTCGACATTGCCAAAATATCCACAAAAAGTTCTTATCCTACCAAACTTCACCCATCTGAACCTAACAATCACCAATATCAAAGAATTGGACATTGCAAAAATATCCACAAAACGTGCTTACCTCACAATACCTAACCCAACTTAACCTAACCATCACCGAAGTCAGAGAATTCGACATTGCCAAAATATCCACAAAAAGTTCATACCCCACCAAACCTCACCCATCTGAACCTAACCATCACCGAAATCGAAGAAATGGACATTGCCAAAATATCCATAAAACGTGCTTACCTCACTATACTTTATCCAACCTAACCTAACCATCACCGAAGTTAGAGAATTCGACATTGCCAAAATATCCACAAAAAGTTCTTATCCTACCAAACCTTACCCATCTGAACTTAACCATCACCGAAATCAAAGAATTGGACATTAATAAAATATCCACAAAACGTGCTTACCTCACAATACCTAACCCAACCTAACCTAACCATCACCAAAGTCAGAGAATTCGACATTGCCAAAATATCCACAAAAAGTTCTTATCCTACCAAACTTCACCCATCTGAACCTAACAATCACCAATATCAAAGAATTAGACATTGCAAAAATATCCACAAAACGTCCTTACCACACAATACCTAACCCAACCTTACCTAACCATCACCGAAGTCAGAGAATTCGACATTGCCAAAATATCCACAAAAAGTTCTCATCATACCAAACCTCACCCATCTGAACCTAACCATCACCGAAATCAAAGAATTGGACATTGATAAATAATCCACAAAACGTTTTAACCTCACAATACCTAACCCAACCTAACCTAACCATCACCGAAGTCAGAGAATTCGACATTGCCAAAATATCCACAAAAAGTTCTTATCATACCAAACCTCACCCATCTGAACCTAACCATCACCGAAATCAAAGAAGTGGACATTAATAAAATATCCACAAAACGTGCTTACCTCACAATACCTAACCGAACCAAACCTAACCATCACCGAAGTAAGAGAATTCGACATTGCCAAAATATCCACAAAAAGTTCTTATCCTACCAAACCTCACCCGTCTGAACCTAACCATCACCGAAATCAAAGAATTGGACATTAATAAAATATCCACAAAACGTGCTTACCTCACAATACCTAGCCCAACCTAACCTAACTATCACCGAAGTCAGAGAATTCGACATTGCCAAAATATCCACAAAAAGTTCTTATCCTACCAAACCTCACCCATCTGAACCTAACCATCACCGAAATCAAAGAATTGGACATTGCGAAAATATCCACAAAACGTGCATACCTTACAATACCTAAACCAACCTAACCTTACCATCACCGAAGTCAGAGAATTCGACATTGCCAAAATATCCACAAAAAGTTCTTATCCTACCAAACCTCACCCATCTGAACCTTACCATCACCGAAATCAAAGAATTAGACATTGCCAAAATATCCACAAAACGTGCTTACTTCACAATACCTAACCCAACCTAA